>NW_027394121.1:25000-35000 GCF_030506205.2 Paramisgurnus dabryanus | reverse complement strand
TGATTCCCCGTCACCCGTGGTCACCATGGTAGGCGCCTAAAGTACCATCGAAAGTTGATAGGGCAGACATTCGAATGAGTCGTCGCCGCCGCGGGGGCGCGCGATCGGCTCGAGGTTATCCTGAGTCACCAAAGCGGCCGGGGCGCGCCCGGAGACGCGTCCCGGATGGGTTTTGGGTCTGATAAATGCACGCGTCCCCGGCCCTCGCGGGCCGGGTCGGCGCTCGTTTGCATGTATTAGCTCTGGAATTGCCACAGTTATCCAAGTACGGGTGGAGCGATCAAAGGAACCATAACTGATTTAATGAGCCATTCGCAGTTTCACTGTACCGGCCGTGTGCACTTAGACCTGCATGGCTTAATCTTTGAGACAAGCATATGTTACTGGCAGGATCAACCAGGTAGTAGCCGTAGGAGAGCCTCGCTCTGACCCGGGGTTCACGCGGCGCGGGTCCCGGTTTCCACCCCCCGGGGGGAGTGGGACCGGGGCCACTCTCGTGTGGCTCTCCCCTCTCGTAGGCTGAGGGGCGGCCGGGTGGGCCGTAACCGAGGAAAGGTGCGTTTCGCGGGGCCGGGTGGCCGCGACGGGCCGGGGGCGTCTCCGCCCTCGGTCGCCGAGGCCCTCGCCGGCCGCCGGTGGCGGACCTTCGCGTCTGACGGACCGTCTGAGTCTCCCGCGGAAAGGGTCGGGCGGGCTCCGGAGAGCCCCCCTGGAGGCGAGAGCGCCGGGTCGGGGAGGAACCGACCGCCCATGGCGGCCGACGCGCTAACGTCGGCCGGGCGGAGGCCTGCCCCAGGCGCAGTTCGATTTCCAGAATCTCAGGGCCATGACACACAAAGCGTATCCGGGCGTCACCCCGTAACGGGTCATTAAGGCTGAGACGTGGGCGGCCCTGTCCCGCCCGGGGTTTCGTTTAGCGGCCGACGCCGGTTCGTTTTGCGGCCGAACGACGCCGGTTCGTTTAGCGGCCGAACGAAGCCGGCTCGTTTAACGGCCGAGGCCAGCCGGGTTCGTCCCTTCCTTGGATGATTTACCATTCGTAATAAGAATCGTCACTACCTCAGTGCAGAGGGACTTTTTCGAGGCATTTGTGTCCGCTCGAGAGGCCTCTCGCTGGGCTCGAGAGGTCCTGGGATCCGGTAGCCTATCACCTTGGAGAGTCAGCGAGGTGCTCTTCCCTATATACCCGATGGCACCTGTTCGGGCCACCGTCCCCTGCTGGACGGGGCCCGGCTCTGTACCGCCCCAGACAGAGCGCCTTCGTCGGTCACGAAGGCAGGGTCGTGGACCCTGGAAGCGCACGAGCCACCCGACTCGGCTTCCATAGCGGCTGGCGGCCCTGGCCCGCCCGAGACGAAGCGCCTTCGTCGGTCAGACAGATAGGGTCGAGGACCCTGGAAGTGCGAGAGCCACCCGACTCGACTTCCACGGCGGCCCGGAGGCCGGGCCCGTCCCCGTCCGTGCCCGGGGACGGGGCACCTTCGTCGGTCAAACGCGTTGGTCTTGGACCCTGGAAGTGCACGAGCCACCCGACTCGACTTCCATAGCGGTCGGCGGCCCCGTACCGCCCCAGACAGAGCACCTTCGTCGGTCACGAAGAGAGGGTCTTGGACCCTGGAAGTGCACGAGCCACCCGACTCGACTTCCATAGCGGTCGGCGGCCCTGTCCCGCCCCAGACGATGCACCTTCGTCTGTCACACAGATAGGGTCTTGGACCCTGGAAGCCGTCCCCCTCGACTTCCGTAACGGTCGGCGGCCCTGTCCCGCCGCAGACGGGTCACCACTCCGTCTGTCTGTAGGGTCTTGGACCCTGGAAGCCGCCCCACTCGACTTCCATCGCGGTCGGCGGCCCTGGCCCGCCGCAGACGGGTCGCCACTCCGTCTGTCTGTAGGGTCTTGGACCCTGGAAGCCGCCCCACTCGACTTCCATCGCGGTCGGCGGCCCTGGCCCGCCGCAGACGGGTCGCCACTCCGTCTGTCTGTAGGGTCTTGGACCCCGGAAGCCGCCTCACTCGACTTCCATCGCGGTCGGCGGCCCTGTCCCGCCGCAGACGGTGTGCCACTCCGTCTGTCACACAGATACATAAGGGTGTCTCGGAACCCCGGACGCCGACCGAGACGAAACGCGTGGGGTCGGTGCGCCCGAGAGGGTAGGGTGCCCCGGGGCCGGCCGCTCGCCCGACCGGCTTCCGGGACTCCTTGACCGCTCGGGAGACCTATCCACGCGCCCGCCCGACCGGCGGCCGGGGGCCCTCGACCGCCACACGCGTACCGACGACCGGGGGGTTTCCGTTTTACGGCCGACGCCGAGATCCTTCGACGGTTCCAACATGGGTTGTTACGCTTTTGTGTTCGCCCGTGTCTGAGCATATATGGTCGGGTCGAACCTTTGAGGCCGTAGCCTGGAGATCCAGGGCGGATCTTATCTCACAACACGTGTGTCTTTGAGGCCGTAGCCTAGATCCAGAGACTTTAGGATCTTTTTAGCAGTTTTAAGGCCGTAGCCTTGATCCAGGGCGGATCTTTTGAGCAGCTTTAAGGCCGTAGCCTTGATCCAGGGCGGATCTTTTCACAGGTTTTAAGCCGAAGCGCCTTGATCCAGGGACTTTTGGATCTTTTTTTGCCGTTTTTAGGCCGTAGCCTTGATCCAGGGCGGATCGTTTTGCGGCCGTAGCCGAGTTCCATCACCCAAGGTAGCTTTAGTTTTTAGGCATTAGCCTTGATGATCCAGGGCGGATCGTTTTGCGGCCGTAGCCGAGTTCCATCACCCAAGGTAGCTTTAGTTTTTAGGCATTAGCCTTGATATGATCCAGGCCGGATCTTTCCGCCTAGGCGGCATGCGGATATGGGTTACCCGTCTTTCGACACTCGCCCGGGGCGCTGCCTCACATCAGACGCCCTTCGTCCGTTCCAACCGTTCCAGTTCTTTTAACGGTTTTTCGTTCATCGCACACCGACGCGCACAGACCTTTCTTGGGATCTGCCGCAGGGAGGGAGGACGCTGGAGGTCCACTTTCGAAGCAACCCATCCCTATATACCCGATGGCACCTGTTCAAACGACCGCCCCTTGAGAGAAGGGGCCCTTCCCGTGGCTCGTCCGGGAGGAGGCGCCCGCGTCGGAAGGCGCCGTAAGGTCGGAGACCCTGGAAGTGCACGAGTCACCCGCTTTTACCTCCAGGCCCTCTGTCGTACTTCTCGTGTCCGCTCACGAGACCTCGTTTCGGCTTTATGGAAGTGCACGAGTCACCCGCTTTTGCCTTTTCTGGAAGTGCACGAGTCACCCGCTTTTGCTTCCAGGCCCTCTGTCGTACTTCTCGTGTCCGCTCACGAGACCTCTCTTCGGCCTGGGGGTGCGCCACGTACACCCCCGCGTCCGCATTCGAGTCACCTCTTCGGGCTCATGAGGTAGGGTCGGTGACCCTGGAAGTCAGAGACTTCCAGGCCTTCTGTCGTACACCCTCGCGTCCGCTCACGAGACCTCTCTTCGGCCTGGGGGTGCGCCACGTACACCCTCCCGCGTCCGCTTTCGAGTCACCCATCTGGGCTACGGAGGTAGGGACGTGTGCCCTGGAAGAACCAGACTTCCAGGAGGGAGGGCCGCCCTGTCAGGCCCGCTTTCGAGTCACCCATCTGGGCTACGGAGGTAGGGACGGGTGCCCTGGAGGAACCAGACTTCCAGGAGGGAGGGCCGCCCTGTCAGGCCCGCTTTCGAGTCACCCATCTGGGCTACGGAGGTAGGGACGGGTGCCCTGGAGGAACCAGACTTCCAGGAGGGAGGGCCGCCCTGTCAGGCCCGCTTTCGAGTCACCCATCTGGGCTACGGAGGTAGGGACGTGTGCCCCGGAGGAACCGGACTTCCAGGAGGGAGGGCCGCCCTGTCAGGCCCGCCTCGGAGTCACCTCTCTGGGCTAAGGAGGCAGGGACGTGTGCCCTGGAGGAACCAGACTTCCAGGAGGGAGGGCCGCCCTGTCAGGCCCGCTTTCGAGTCACCCATCTGGGCTACGGAGGTGGGGACGGGTGCCCTGGAGGAACCAGACTTCCAGGAGGGAGGGCCGCCCTGTCAGGCCCGCCTCGGAGTCACCTCTCTGGGCTAAGGAGGCAGGGACGTGTGCCCTGGAGGAACCAGACTTCCAGGAGGGAGGGCCGCCCTGTCAGGCCCGCTTTCGAGTCACCCATCTGGGCTACGGAGGTGGGGACGGGTGCCCTGGAGGAACCAGACTTCCAGGAGGGAGGGCCGCCCTGTCAGGCCCGCCTCGGAGTCACCTCTCTGGGCTAAGGAGGCAGGGACGTGTGCCCTGGAGGAACCAGACTTCCAGGAGGGAGGGCCGCCCTGTCAGGCCCGCCTCGGAGTCACCTCTCTGGGCTAAGGAGGCAGGGACGTGTGCCCTGGAGGAACCAGACTTCCAGGAGGGAGGGCCGCCCTGTCAGGCCCGCTTTCGAGTCACCCATCTGGGCTACGGAGGTAGGGACGTGTGCCCTGGATGAACCGGACTTCCAGGAGGGAGGGCCGCCCTGTCAGGCCCGCTTTCGAGTCACCCATCCGGGCTACGGAGGTAGGGACGTGTGCCCTGGAGGAACCAGACTTCCAGGAGGGAGGGCCGCCCTGTCAGGCCCGCCTCGGAGTCACCTCTCTGGGCTAAGGAGGCAGGGACGTGTGCCCTGGAGGAACCAGACTTCCAGGAGGGAGGGCCGCCCTGTCAGGCCCGCCTCGGAGTCACCTCTCTGGGCTAAGGAGGCAGGGACGTGTGCCCTGGATGAACCGGACTTCCAGGAGGGAGGGCCGCCCTGTCAGGCCCGCTTTCGAGTCACCCATCTGGGCTACGGAGGTAGGGACGTGTGCCCTGGAGGAACCAGACTTCCAGGAGGGAGGGCCGCCCTGTCAGGCCCGCCTCGGAGTCACCTCTCTGGGCTAAGGAGGCAGGGACGTGTGCCCTGGATGAACCGGACTTCCAGGAGGGAGGGCCGCCCTGTCAGGCCCGCTTTCGAGTCACCCATCTGGGCTACGGAGGTAGGGACGTGTGCCCTGGAGGAACCAGACTTCCAGGAGGGAGGGCCGCCCTGTCAGGCCCGCCTCGGAGTCACCTCTCTGGGCTAAGGAGGCAGGGACGTGTGCCCTGGAGGAACCGGACTTCCAGGAGGGAGGGCCGCCCTGTCAGGCCCGCTTTCGAGTCACCCATCTGGGCTACGGAGGTAGGGACGTGTGCCCCGGAGGAACCAGACTTCCAGGAGGGAGGGCCGCCCTGTCAGGCCCGCCTCGGAGTCACCTCTCTGGGCTAAGGAGGCAGGGACGTGTGCCCTGGAGGAACCGGACTTCCAGGAGGGAGGGCCGCCCTGTCAGGCCCGCTTTCGAGTCACCCATCTGGGCTACGGAGGTAGGGACGGGTGCCCCGGAGGAACCAGACTTCCAGGAGGGAGGGCCGCCCTGTCAGGCCCGCCTCGGAGTCACCTCTCTGGGCTAAGGAGGCAGGGACGTGTGCCCTGGAGGAACCGGACTTCCAGGAGGGAGGGCCGCCCTGTCAGGCCCGCTATCGAGTCACCCATCTGGGCTACGGAGGTGGGGACGTGTGCCCTGGAGGAACCAGACTTCCAGGAGGGAGGGCCGCCCTGTCAGGCCCGCCTCGGAGTCACCTCTCTGGGCTACGGAGGTAGGGACGTGTGCCCTGGAGGAACCGGACTTCCAGGAGGGAGGGCCGCCCTGTCAGGCCCGCCTCGGAGGCCTCCCCTCGGGCAGGGGAGGCAGGGTCGGGGACCCTGGAGGAACCGGACTTCCAGGAGGGAGGGCCGCCCTGTCAGGCCCGCCTCGGAGGCCTCCCCTCGGGCAGGGGAGGCAGGGTCGGGGACCCTGGAGGTGCCGGACCTCCAGGGGGACGGAGGCCGAACCCGTGGCCGGGGAGGGTGAGCCTTGCCGGGCTAGGCTCGCGCGGGTTCGAAGGCCTGGTTCGAGAGGACCCCTTCCCCTATATACCCGATGGCACCTGTTCACACTACTGCCCTTTCGAGAGGGGACCCCGACCGGTCCGCGGCCGGGACGGCGCACCTCGGTCGGCCTCGGCGAGTGGGTCGGGGTGCCTGGAGGTGCGCGAGCGGCCCGCCTGGAAGTGCGCGAGCCACCCGACTCTGGCGGCCGGCGCCCCCGGGCCCGTGCCCGCGGCCGACTCGTCTGACCCGGCATCGTCAAGGTCACCAATACCACGGAGCGTCTACGACGCCCCGTTTCCGAGATATCGGCCAATGAACTGCCGGGCGCCGTATCTCGGCCGGGGAAGGTCCTACGGACTCGGGGCCGGGCTCGTCGGAAAGGTCTCGCCCGGGGCTTTCCGACGAGACCGGCCGCGGGTCCGTGCGACCCCGGGGGCCCGAGATACTTCCGGTCGAAAATTCGAATTTCGTTACCGCGCTGCTCCGGCGCCCCGGGTCCGGGGCCTTCGCCCTTCGGGTGGGTGGCTCCTCCGCGGGGGGCCTTTCGAACGAGCCCACCCGCGCGTCGCTAGCCCTTTCCGGGGCCGAGATACGGCCTACCCCCGCGGGATTTTCCCACGGCCGTTTCTCGGGCGCCTCGGGTCCGGGGCCTTCGCCCTTCGGGTCGGTCGCTATGCCGGAGGGGAGCTTTCGAACGAGCCCTCCCTCGAGTCTCTGGCCCTTTCCCGGGCCGAGATACGGGCGGGTGGTCGCGGAATTTTCGCTCGTCCGGGGCTCCGGCGCCCCTAGCGTCCGCCTCGGAGGTCGCCCGGACGCGCGGCCGGTCTCGTTCGAAAGGTCCGTCCCGGGGCTTTCCGACGAGCCCGGCCTCGGGTCCGTGCGACCCCGCCCGCCGGAGATACGTCCGGTCGAAGCTCGCGGAAATTCCCGCGGCCGTATCTCGGGCGCCTCGGGTCCGGGGCCTTCGCCCTTTGGGTCGGTCGCTCCGCCGGAGGGGGCCTTTCGAACGAGCCTACCCGCGAGCCTCTAGCCCCTTCCCCGGCCGAGATACGGCGGTCTGTGCCCGGATTTTCCCACGGCCGTTTCTCGGGCGCCTCGGGTCCGGGGCCTTCGCCCTTCGGGTCGGTCGCTATGCCGGAGGGGAGCTTTCGAACGAGCCTACCCGCGAGCCTCTAGCCCTTTCCCCGGCCGAGATACGGCGGTCTGTGCCCGGATTTTCCCACGGCCGTTTCTCGGGCGCCTCGGGTCCGGGGCCTTCGCCCTTCGGGTCGGTCGCTATGCCGGAGGGGGGCTTTCGAACGAGCCTACCCGCGAGCCTCTAGCCCTTTCCCCGGCCGAGATACGGCGGTCCCTCCCCGGATTTTCCCACGGCCGTTTCTCGGGCGCCTCGGGTCCGGGGCCTTCGCCCTTCGGGTCGGTCGCTATGCCGGAGGGGAGCTTTCGAACGAGCCTACCCGCGAGCCTCTAGCCCTTTCCCCGGCCGAGATACGGCGGTCTGTGCCCGGATTTTCCCACGGCCGTTTCTCGGGCGCCTCGGGTCCGGGGCCTTCGCCCTTCGGGTCGGTCGCTATGCCGGAGGGGGGCTTTCGAACGAGCCTACCCGCGAGCCTCTAGCCCTTTCCCCGGCCGAGATACGGCGGTCCCTCCCCGGATTTTCCCACGGCCGTTTCTCGGGCGCCTCGGGTCCGGGGCCTTCGCCCTTCGGGTCGGTCGCTATGCCGGAGGGGAGCTTTCGAACGAGCCTACCCGCGAGCCTCTAGCCCTTTCCCCGGCCGAGATACGGCGGTCTGTGCCCGGATTTTCCCACGGCCGTTTCTCGGGCGCCTCGGGTCCGGGGCCTTCGCCCTTCGGGTCGGTCGCTATGCCGGAGGGGGGCTTTCGAACGAGCCTACCCGCGAGCCTCTAGCCCTTTCCCCGGCCGAGATACGGCGGTCCCTCCCCGGATTTTCCCACGGCCGCAGCACGGGCGCCTTTGCTCGGATCGACTCGCCCTTTGGGTCGGTCGCTCCACGCGAGGGGACCTTTCGAACGAGCCTACCCGCGAGCCTCTAGCCCTTTCCCCGGCCGAGATACGGCGGTCCCTCCCCGGATTTTCCCACGGCCGCAGCTCGGGCGCCCTTGCTCGGATCGACTCGCCCTTCGGGTCGGTTGCTCTACCGGAGCGGCCCTATCCAACGAGCCAACCCGCTTCTCTCTAACCCTAAGCCCGGCCGAGATACGGCGGTCCCTCCGCGGATTTTCCCACGGCCGCAGCTCGGGCGCCTTTGCTCGGATCGACTCGCCCTTTGGGTCGGTTGCTCTACCGGAGCGGCCCTATCCAACGAGCCAACCCTCGTCTCTCTAACCCTAAGCCCGGCCGAGATACGGCGGTCCCTCCGCGGATTTTCCCACGGCCGCAGCTCGGGCGCCTTTGCTCGGATGAACTCGCCCTTTGGGTCGGTTGCTCTACCCGAGCGGACCTTTCCAACGAGCCAACCCTCGTCTCTCTAACCCCAAGCCCGGCCGAGATACGGGGTACCACCGCCTGACCTTTAAACGGCCGTAACTCGGGCGCCTTTGCTCGGATCGACTCGCCCTTTGGGTCGGTTGCTCTACCGGAGCGGCCCTATCCAACGAGCCAACCCTCGTCTCTCTAACCCTAAGCCCGGCCGAGATACGGGGTACCACCGCCTGACCTTTAAACGGCCGTAACTCGGGCGCCTTTGCTCGGATCGACTCGCCCTTTGGGTCGGTTGCTCCACCCGAGGGGACCTTTCCAACGAGCCAACCCTCGTCTCTCTAACCCTAAGCCCGGCCGAGATACGGGGTACCACCGCCTGACCTTTAAACGGCCGTAACTCGGGCGCATTTGCTCGGATCGACTCGCCCTTTGGGTCGGTTGCTCCACCCGAGGGGACCTTTCCAACGAGCCAACCCTCGTCTCTCTAACCCTAAGCCCGGCCGAGATACGGGGTACCACCGCCTGACCTTTAAACGGCCGTAACTCGGGCGCATTTGCTCGGATCGACTCGCCCTTTGGGTCGGTTGCTCTACCCGAGGGGACCTTTCGAACGAGCCTACCCGCTTCTCCCTAACCCCAAGCCCGGCCGAGATACGGCGGTCCCTCCGCGGATTTTCCCACGGCCGCAGCTCGGACGCCCTTGCTCGGATCGACTCGCCCTTTGGGTCGGTTGCTCTACCGGAGCGGCCCTTTCCAACGAGCCAACCCTCGTCTCTCTAACCCTAAGCCCGGCCGAGATACGGGGCACCACCGCCTGACCTTTAAACGCCCGTAGCTCCGGCGCACAAAGTCCCAGGACTTCGCCCTTTGGGTCGGTTGCTCCACCGGAGGGGACCTTTCCAACGAGCCAACCCTCGTCTCTCTAACCCTAAGCCCGGCCGAGATACGGGGTACCACCGCCTGACCTTTAAACGGCCGTAACTCGGGCGCCTTTGCTCGGATCGACTCGCCCTTTGGGTCGGTTGCTCCACCCGAGGGGACCTTTCGAACGAGCCTACCCGCTTCTCCCTAACCCCAAGCCCGGCCGAGATACGGCGGTCCCTCCGCGGATTTTCCCACGGCCGCAGCTCGGACGCCCTTGCTCGGATCGACTCGCCCTTTGGGTCGGTTGCTCTACCGGAGCGGCCCTTTCCAACGAGCCAACCCTCGTCTCTCTAACCCTAAGCCCGGCCGAGATACGGGGCACCACCGCCTGACCTTTAAACGCCCGTAGCTCCGGCGCACAAAGTCCCAGGACTTCGCCCTTTGGGTCGGTTGCTCCACCGGAGGGGACCTTTCCAACGAGCCAACCCGCGTCTCTCTAACCCCAAGCCCGGCCGAGATACGGGGCACCACCGCCTGACCTTTAAACGCCCGTAGCTCGGGCGCCTTGGGTCGGATCGACTCGTCCCTTGGGTCGGTTGCTCTACCGGAGCGGACCTATCCAACGAGCCAACCCGCGCCTCTCTAACCCTAAGCCCGGCCGAGATACGGAGTACCACCCCTTGATATTCCCACGGCCGTAGCTCCGGAGCCCTTTGCCGCAGCCCTTCGGGACACCCACCCTCGGACGCCCCGCGGAGGGACCTTTCCAACGAGC
>NW_027394121.1:7500-17500 GCF_030506205.2 Paramisgurnus dabryanus | reverse complement strand
CCTCGAAAGAGACCTGTATTGTTATTTTTCGTCACTACCTCCCCGAGTCGGGAGTGGGTAATTTGCGCGCCTGCTGCCTTCCTTGGATGTGGTAGCCGTTTCTCAGGCTCCCTCTCCGGAATCGAACCCTGATTCCCCGTCACCCGTGGTCACCATGGTAGGCGCCTAAAGTACCATCGAAAGTTGATAGGGCAGACATTCGAATGAGTCGTCGCCGCCGCGGGGGCGCGCGATCGGCTCGAGGTTATCCTGAGTCACCAAAGCGGCCGGGGCGCGCCCGGAGACGCGTCCCGGATGGGTTTTGGGTCTGATAAATGCACGCGTCCCCGGCCCTCGCGGGCCGGGTCGGCGCTCGTTTGCATGTATTAGCTCTGGAATTGCCACAGTTATCCAAGTACGGGTGGAGCGATCAAAGGAACCATAACTGATTTAATGAGCCATTCGCAGTTTCACTGTACCGGCCGTGTGCACTTAGACCTGCATGGCTTAATCTTTGAGACAAGCATATGTTACTGGCAGGATCAACCAGGTAGTAGCCGTAGGAGAGCCTCGCTCTGACCCGGGGTTCACGCGGCGCGGGTCCCGGTTTCCACCCCCCGGGGGGAGTGGGACCGGGGCCACTCTCGTGTGGCTCTCCCCTCTCGTAGGCTGAGGGGCGGCCGGGTGGGCCGTAACCGAGGAAAGGTGCGTTTCGCGGGGCCGGGTGGCCGCGACGGGCCGGGGGCGTCTCCGCCCTCGGTCGCCGAGGCCCTCGCCGGCCGCCGGTGGCGGACCTTCGCGTCTGACGGACCGTCTGAGTCTCCCGCGGAAAGGGTCGGGCGGGCTCCGGAGAGCCCCCCTGGAGGCGAGAGCGCCGGGTCGGGGAGGAACCGACCGCCCATGGCGGCCGACGCGCTAACGTCGGCCGGGCGGAGGCCTGCCCCAGGCGCAGTTCGATTTCCAGAATCTCAGGGCCATGACACACAAAGCGTATCCGGGCGTCACCCCGTAACGGGTCATTAAGGCTGAGACGTGGGCGGCCCTGTCCCGCCCGGGGTTTCGTTTAGCGGCCGACGCCGGTTCGTTTTGCGGCCGAACGACGCCGGTTCGTTTAGCGGCCGAACGAAGCCGGCTCGTTTAACGGCCGAGGCCAGCCGGGTTCGTCCCTTCCTTGGATGATTTACCATTCGTAATAAGAATCGTCACTACCTCAGTGCAGAGGGACTTTTTCGAGGCATTTGTGTCCGCTCGAGAGGCCTCTCGCTGGGCTCGAGAGGTCCTGGGATCCGGTAGCCTATCACCTTGGAGAGTCAGCGAGGTGCTCTTCCCTATATACCCGATGGCACCTGTTCGGGCCACCGTCCCCTGCTGGACGGGGCCCGGCTCTGTACCGCCCCAGACAGAGCGCCTTCGTCGGTCACGAAGGCAGGGTCGTGGACCCTGGAAGCGCACGAGCCACCCGACTCGGCTTCCATAGCGGCTGGCGGCCCTGGCCCGCCCGAGACGAAGCGCCTTCGTCGGTCAGACAGATAGGGTCGAGGACCCTGGAAGTGCGAGAGCCACCCGACTCGACTTCCACGGCGGCCCGGAGGCCGGGCCCGTCCCCGTCCGTGCCCGGGGACGGGGCACCTTCGTCGGTCAAACGCGTTGGTCTTGGACCCTGGAAGTGCACGAGCCACCCGACTCGACTTCCATAGCGGTCGGCGGCCCCGTACCGCCCCAGACAGAGCACCTTCGTCGGTCACGAAGAGAGGGTCTTGGACCCTGGAAGTGCACGAGCCACCCGACTCGACTTCCATAGCGGTCGGCGGCCCTGTCCCGCCCCAGACGATGCACCTTCGTCTGTCACACAGATAGGGTCTTGGACCCTGGAAGCCGTCCCCCTCGACTTCCGTAACGGTCGGCGGCCCTGTCCCGCCGCAGACGGGTCACCACTCCGTCTGTCTGTAGGGTCTTGGACCCTGGAAGCCGCCCCACTCGACTTCCATCGCGGTCGGCGGCCCTGGCCCGCCGCAGACGGGTCGCCACTCCGTCTGTCTGTAGGGTCTTGGACCCTGGAAGCCGCCCCACTCGACTTCCATCGCGGTCGGCGGCCCTGGCCCGCCGCAGACGGGTCGCCACTCCGTCTGTCTGTAGGGTCTTGGACCCCGGAAGCCGCCTCACTCGACTTCCATCGCGGTCGGCGGCCCTGTCCCGCCGCAGACGGTGTGCCACTCCGTCTGTCACACAGATACATAAGGGTGTCTCGGAACCCCGGACGCCGACCGAGACGAAACGCGTGGGGTCGGTGCGCCCGAGAGGGTAGGGTGCCCCGGGGCCGGCCGCTCGCCCGACCGGCTTCCGGGACTCCTTGACCGCTCGGGAGACCTATCCACGCGCCCGCCCGACCGGCGGCCGGGGGCCCTCGACCGCCACACGCGTACCGACGACCGGGGGGTTTCCGTTTTACGGCCGACGCCGAGATCCTTCGACGGTTCCAACATGGGTTGTTACGCTTTTGTGTTCGCCCGTGTCTGAGCATATATGGTCGGGTCGAACCTTTGAGGCCGTAGCCTGGAGATCCAGGGCGGATCTTATCTCACAACACGTGTGTCTTTGAGGCCGTAGCCTAGATCCAGAGACTTTAGGATCTTTTTAGCAGTTTTAAGGCCGTAGCCTTGATCCAGGGCGGATCTTTTGAGCAGCTTTAAGGCCGTAGCCTTGATCCAGGGCGGATCTTTTCACAGGTTTTAAGCCGAAGCGCCTTGATCCAGGGACTTTTGGATCTTTTTTTGCCGTTTTTAGGCCGTAGCCTTGATCCAGGGCGGATCGTTTTGCGGCCGTAGCCGAGTTCCATCACCCAAGGTAGCTTTAGTTTTTAGGCATTAGCCTTGATGATCCAGGGCGGATCGTTTTGCGGCCGTAGCCGAGTTCCATCACCCAAGGTAGCTTTAGTTTTTAGGCATTAGCCTTGATATGATCCAGGCCGGATCTTTCCGCCTAGGCGGCATGCGGATATGGGTTACCCGTCTTTCGACACTCGCCCGGGGCGCTGCCTCACATCAGACGCCCTTCGTCCGTTCCAACCGTTCCAGTTCTTTTAACGGTTTTTCGTTCATCGCACACCGACGCGCACAGACCTTTCTTGGGATCTGCCGCAGGGAGGGAGGACGCTGGAGGTCCACTTTCGAAGCAACCCATCCCTATATACCCGATGGCACCTGTTCAAACGACCGCCCCTTGAGAGAAGGGGCCCTTCCCGTGGCTCGTCCGGGAGGAGGCGCCCGCGTCGGAAGGCGCCGTAAGGTCGGAGACCCTGGAAGTGCACGAGTCACCCGCTTTTACCTCCAGGCCCTCTGTCGTACTTCTCGTGTCCGCTCACGAGACCTCGTTTCGGCTTTATGGAAGTGCACGAGTCACCCGCTTTTGCCTTTTCTGGAAGTGCACGAGTCACCCGCTTTTGCTTCCAGGCCCTCTGTCGTACTTCTCGTGTCCGCTCACGAGACCTCTCTTCGGCCTGGGGGTGCGCCACGTACACCCCCGCGTCCGCATTCGAGTCACCTCTTCGGGCTCATGAGGTAGGGTCGGTGACCCTGGAAGTCAGAGACTTCCAGGCCTTCTGTCGTACACCCTCGCGTCCGCTCACGAGACCTCTCTTCGGCCTGGGGGTGCGCCACGTACACCCTCCCGCGTCCGCTTTCGAGTCACCCATCTGGGCTACGGAGGTAGGGACGTGTGCCCTGGAAGAACCAGACTTCCAGGAGGGAGGGCCGCCCTGTCAGGCCCGCTTTCGAGTCACCCATCTGGGCTACGGAGGTAGGGACGGGTGCCCTGGAGGAACCAGACTTCCAGGAGGGAGGGCCGCCCTGTCAGGCCCGCTTTCGAGTCACCCATCTGGGCTACGGAGGTAGGGACGGGTGCCCTGGAGGAACCAGACTTCCAGGAGGGAGGGCCGCCCTGTCAGGCCCGCTTTCGAGTCACCCATCTGGGCTACGGAGGTAGGGACGTGTGCCCCGGAGGAACCGGACTTCCAGGAGGGAGGGCCGCCCTGTCAGGCCCGCCTCGGAGTCACCTCTCTGGGCTAAGGAGGCAGGGACGTGTGCCCTGGAGGAACCAGACTTCCAGGAGGGAGGGCCGCCCTGTCAGGCCCGCTTTCGAGTCACCCATCTGGGCTACGGAGGTGGGGACGGGTGCCCTGGAGGAACCAGACTTCCAGGAGGGAGGGCCGCCCTGTCAGGCCCGCCTCGGAGTCACCTCTCTGGGCTAAGGAGGCAGGGACGTGTGCCCTGGAGGAACCAGACTTCCAGGAGGGAGGGCCGCCCTGTCAGGCCCGCTTTCGAGTCACCCATCTGGGCTACGGAGGTGGGGACGGGTGCCCTGGAGGAACCAGACTTCCAGGAGGGAGGGCCGCCCTGTCAGGCCCGCCTCGGAGTCACCTCTCTGGGCTAAGGAGGCAGGGACGTGTGCCCTGGAGGAACCAGACTTCCAGGAGGGAGGGCCGCCCTGTCAGGCCCGCCTCGGAGTCACCTCTCTGGGCTAAGGAGGCAGGGACGTGTGCCCTGGAGGAACCAGACTTCCAGGAGGGAGGGCCGCCCTGTCAGGCCCGCTTTCGAGTCACCCATCTGGGCTACGGAGGTAGGGACGTGTGCCCTGGATGAACCGGACTTCCAGGAGGGAGGGCCGCCCTGTCAGGCCCGCTTTCGAGTCACCCATCCGGGCTACGGAGGTAGGGACGTGTGCCCTGGAGGAACCAGACTTCCAGGAGGGAGGGCCGCCCTGTCAGGCCCGCCTCGGAGTCACCTCTCTGGGCTAAGGAGGCAGGGACGTGTGCCCTGGAGGAACCAGACTTCCAGGAGGGAGGGCCGCCCTGTCAGGCCCGCCTCGGAGTCACCTCTCTGGGCTAAGGAGGCAGGGACGTGTGCCCTGGATGAACCGGACTTCCAGGAGGGAGGGCCGCCCTGTCAGGCCCGCTTTCGAGTCACCCATCTGGGCTACGGAGGTAGGGACGTGTGCCCTGGAGGAACCAGACTTCCAGGAGGGAGGGCCGCCCTGTCAGGCCCGCCTCGGAGTCACCTCTCTGGGCTAAGGAGGCAGGGACGTGTGCCCTGGATGAACCGGACTTCCAGGAGGGAGGGCCGCCCTGTCAGGCCCGCTTTCGAGTCACCCATCTGGGCTACGGAGGTAGGGACGTGTGCCCTGGAGGAACCAGACTTCCAGGAGGGAGGGCCGCCCTGTCAGGCCCGCCTCGGAGTCACCTCTCTGGGCTAAGGAGGCAGGGACGTGTGCCCTGGAGGAACCGGACTTCCAGGAGGGAGGGCCGCCCTGTCAGGCCCGCTTTCGAGTCACCCATCTGGGCTACGGAGGTAGGGACGTGTGCCCCGGAGGAACCAGACTTCCAGGAGGGAGGGCCGCCCTGTCAGGCCCGCCTCGGAGTCACCTCTCTGGGCTAAGGAGGCAGGGACGTGTGCCCTGGAGGAACCGGACTTCCAGGAGGGAGGGCCGCCCTGTCAGGCCCGCTTTCGAGTCACCCATCTGGGCTACGGAGGTAGGGACGGGTGCCCCGGAGGAACCAGACTTCCAGGAGGGAGGGCCGCCCTGTCAGGCCCGCCTCGGAGTCACCTCTCTGGGCTAAGGAGGCAGGGACGTGTGCCCTGGAGGAACCGGACTTCCAGGAGGGAGGGCCGCCCTGTCAGGCCCGCTATCGAGTCACCCATCTGGGCTACGGAGGTGGGGACGTGTGCCCTGGAGGAACCAGACTTCCAGGAGGGAGGGCCGCCCTGTCAGGCCCGCCTCGGAGTCACCTCTCTGGGCTACGGAGGTAGGGACGTGTGCCCTGGAGGAACCGGACTTCCAGGAGGGAGGGCCGCCCTGTCAGGCCCGCCTCGGAGGCCTCCCCTCGGGCAGGGGAGGCAGGGTCGGGGACCCTGGAGGAACCGGACTTCCAGGAGGGAGGGCCGCCCTGTCAGGCCCGCCTCGGAGGCCTCCCCTCGGGCAGGGGAGGCAGGGTCGGGGACCCTGGAGGTGCCGGACCTCCAGGGGGACGGAGGCCGAACCCGTGGCCGGGGAGGGTGAGCCTTGCCGGGCTAGGCTCGCGCGGGTTCGAAGGCCTGGTTCGAGAGGACCCCTTCCCCTATATACCCGATGGCACCTGTTCACACTACTGCCCTTTCGAGAGGGGACCCCGACCGGTCCGCGGCCGGGACGGCGCACCTCGGTCGGCCTCGGCGAGTGGGTCGGGGTGCCTGGAGGTGCGCGAGCGGCCCGCCTGGAAGTGCGCGAGCCACCCGACTCTGGCGGCCGGCGCCCCCGGGCCCGTGCCCGCGGCCGACTCGTCTGACCCGGCATCGTCAAGGTCACCAATACCACGGAGCGTCTACGACGCCCCGTTTCCGAGATATCGGCCAATGAACTGCCGGGCGCCGTATCTCGGCCGGGGAAGGTCCTACGGACTCGGGGCCGGGCTCGTCGGAAAGGTCTCGCCCGGGGCTTTCCGACGAGACCGGCCGCGGGTCCGTGCGACCCCGGGGGCCCGAGATACTTCCGGTCGAAAATTCGAATTTCGTTACCGCGCTGCTCCGGCGCCCCGGGTCCGGGGCCTTCGCCCTTCGGGTGGGTGGCTCCTCCGCGGGGGGCCTTTCGAACGAGCCCACCCGCGCGTCGCTAGCCCTTTCCGGGGCCGAGATACGGCCTACCCCCGCGGGATTTTCCCACGGCCGTTTCTCGGGCGCCTCGGGTCCGGGGCCTTCGCCCTTCGGGTCGGTCGCTATGCCGGAGGGGAGCTTTCGAACGAGCCCTCCCTCGAGTCTCTGGCCCTTTCCCGGGCCGAGATACGGGCGGGTGGTCGCGGAATTTTCGCTCGTCCGGGGCTCCGGCGCCCCTAGCGTCCGCCTCGGAGGTCGCCCGGACGCGCGGCCGGTCTCGTTCGAAAGGTCCGTCCCGGGGCTTTCCGACGAGCCCGGCCTCGGGTCCGTGCGACCCCGCCCGCCGGAGATACGTCCGGATCGAAGCTCGCGGAAATTCCCGCGGCCGTATCTCGGGCGCCTCGGGTCCGGGGCCTTCGCCCTTTGGGTCGGTCGCTCCGCCGGAGGGGGCCTTTCGAACGAGCCTACCCGCGAGCCTCTAGCCCCTTCCCCGGCCGAGATACGGCGGTCTGTGCCCGGATTTTCCCACGGCCGTTTCTCGGGCGCCTCGGGTCCGGGGCCTTCGCCCTTCGGGTCGGTCGCTATGCCGGAGGGGAGCTTTCGAACGAGCCTACCCGCGAGCCTCTAGCCCTTTCCCCGGCCGAGATACGGCGGTCTGTGCCCGGATTTTCCCACGGCCGTTTCTCGGGCGCCTCGGGTCCGGGGCCTTCGCCCTTCGGGTCGGTCGCTATGCCGGAGGGGGGCTTTCGAACGAGCCTACCCGCGAGCCTCTAGCCCTTTCCCCGGCCGAGATACGGCGGTCCCTCCCCGGATTTTCCCACGGCCGTTTCTCGGGCGCCTCGGGTCCGGGGCCTTCGCCCTTCGGGTCGGTCGCTATGCCGGAGGGGAGCTTTCGAACGAGCCTACCCGCGAGCCTCTAGCCCTTTCCCCGGCCGAGATACGGCGGTCTGTGCCCGGATTTTCCCACGGCCGTTTCTCGGGCGCCTCGGGTCCGGGGCCTTCGCCCTTCGGGTCGGTCGCTATGCCGGAGGGGGGCTTTCGAACGAGCCTACCCGCGAGCCTCTAGCCCTTTCCCCGGCCGAGATACGGCGGTCCCTCCCCGGATTTTCCCACGGCCGTTTCTCGGGCGCCTCGGGTCCGGGGCCTTCGCCCTTCGGGTCGGTCGCTATGCCGGAGGGGACTTTCGAACGAGCCTACCCGCGAGCCTCTAGCCCTTTCCCCGGCCGAGATACGGCGGTCCCTCCCCGGATTTTCCCACGGCCGCAGCTCGGGCGCCCTTGCTCGGATCGACTCGCCCTTCGGGTCGGTTGCTCTACCGGAGCGGCCCTATCCAACGAGCCAACCCGCTTCTCTCTAACCCTAAGCCCGGCCGAGATACGGCGGTCCCTCCGCGGATTTTCCCACGGCCGCAGCTCGGGCGCCTTTGCTCGGATCGACTCGCCCTTTGGGTCGGTTGCTCTACCGGAGCGGCCCTATCCAACGAGCCAACCCTCGTCTCTCTAACCCTAAGCCCGGCCGAGATACGGCGGTCCCTCCGCGGATTTTCCCACGGCCGGCAGCTCGGGCGCCCTTGCTCGGATCGACTCGCCCTTCGGGTCGGTTGCTCTACCGGAGCGGCCCTATCCAACGAGCCAACCCGCTTCTCTCTAACCCTAAGCCCGGCCGAGATACGGCGGTCCCTCCGCGGATTTTCCCACGGCCGCAGCTCGGGCGCCTTTGCTCGGATCGACTCGCCCTTTGGGTCGGTTGCTCTACCGGAGCGGCCCTATCCAACGAGCCAACCCTCGTCTCTCTAACCCTAAGCCCGGCCGAGATACGGCGGTCCCTCCGCGGATTTTCCCACGGCCGCAGCTCGGGCGCCTTTGCTCGGATGAACTCGCCCTTTGGGTCGGTTGCTCTACCCGAGCGGACCTTTCCAACGAGCCAACCCTCGTCTCTCTAACCCCAAGCCCGGCCGAGATACGGGGTACCACCGCCTGACCTTTAAACGGCCGTAACTCGGGCGCCTTTGCTCGGATCGACTCGCCCTTTGGGTCGGTTGCTCTACCGGAGCGGCCCTATCCAACGAGCCAACCCTCGTCTCTCTAACCCTAAGCCCGGCCGAGATACGGGGTACCACCGCCTGACCTTTAAACGGCCGTAACTCGGGCGCCTTTGCTCGGATCGACTCGCCCTTTGGGTCGGTTGCTCCACCCGAGGGGACCTTTCCAACGAGCCAACCCTCGTCTCTCTAACCCTAAGCCCGGCCGAGATACGGGGTACCACCGCCTGACCTTTAAACGGCCGTAACTCGGGCGCATTTGCTCGGATCGACTCGCCCTTTGGGTCGGTTGCTCCACCCGAGGGGACCTTTCCAACGAGCCAACCCTCGTCTCTCTAACCCTAAGCCCGGCCGAGATACGGGGTACCACCGCCTGACCTTTAAACGGCCGTAACTCGGGCGCATTTGCTCGGATCGACTCGCCCTTTGGGTCGGTTGCTCTACCCGAGGGGACCTTTCGAACGAGCCTACCCGCTTCTCCCTAACCCCAAGCCCGGCCGAGATACGGCGGTCCCTCCGCGGATTTTCCCACGGCCGCAGCTCGGACGCCCTTGCTCGGATCGACTCGCCCTTTGGGTCGGTTGCTCTACCGGAGCGGCCCTTTCCAACGAGCCAACCCTCGTCTCTCTAACCCTAAGCCCGGCCGAGATACGGGGCACCACCGCCTGACCTTTAAACGCCCGTAGCTCCGGCGCACAAAGTCCCAGGACTTCGCCCTTTGGGTCGGTTGCTCCACCGGAGGGGACCTTTCCAACGAGCCAACCCGCGTCTCTCTAACCCCAAGCCCGGCCGAGATACGGGGCACCACCGCCTGACCTTTAAACGCCCGTAGCTCGGGCGCCTTGGGTCGGATCGACTCGTCCCTTGGGTCGGTTGCTCTACCGGAGCGGACCTATCCAACGAGCCAACCCGCGCCTCTCTAACCCTAAGCCCGGCCGAGATACGGAGTACCACCCCTTGATATTCCCACGGCCGTAGCTCCGGAGCCCTTTGCCGCAGCCCTTCGGGACACCCACCCTCGGACGCCCCGCGGAGGGACCTTTCCAACGAGCCAACCCTCGCCTCTCTAACCCTTTCCCCGGCCGAGATACGGGGTACCACCCCTTGATATTCCCACGGCCGTAGCTCCGGAGCCCTTCGCCGCAGCCCTTCGGGACACCCACCATCGGACGCCCCGCGGAGGGACCTTTCCAACGAGCCAACCCTCGCCTCTCTAACCCTTTCCCCGGCCGAGATACGACCCCGAGAACCGTGGCACCTCTACCCGACCACAGTGCACCCGAGGCCGGCCTCGGACCCCCGAGGACGGTGGCACCTCTACCCGACCACAGTGCACCCGAGGCCGGCCCCGGACCCCCGA
>NW_027394120.1:32500-34576 GCF_030506205.2 Paramisgurnus dabryanus | reverse complement strand
GTCGAGGGCCCCCGGCCGCCGGTCGGGCGGGCGCGTGGATAGGTCTCCCGAGCGGTCAAGGAGTCCCGGAAGCCGGTCGGGCGAGCGGCCGGCCCCGGGGCACCCTACCCTCTCGGGCGCACCGACCCCACGCGTTTCGTCTCGGTCGGCGTCCGGGGTTCCGAGACACCCTTATGTATCTGTGTGACAGACGGAGTGGCACACCGTCTGCGGCGGGACAGGGCCGCCGACCGCGATGGAAGTCGAGTGTGGCGGCTTCCAGGGTCCAAGACCCTATAGACGGACGGAGTGGCGACCCGTCTGCGGCGGGCCAGGGCCGCCGACCGCGATGGAAGTCGAGTGGGGCGGCTTCCAGGGTCCAAGACCCTACAGACAGACGGAGTGGCGACCCGTCTGCGGCGGGCCAGGGCCGCCGACCGCGATGGAAGTCGAGTGGGGCGGCTTCCAGGGTCCAAGACCCTACAGACAGACGGAGTGGTGACCCGTCTGCGGCGGGACAGGGCCGCCGACCGTTACGGAAGTCGAGGGGGACGGCTTCCAGGGTCCAAGACCCTATCTGTGTGACAGACGAAGGTGCATCGTCTGGGGCGGGACAGGGCCGCCGACCGCTATGGAAGTCGAGTTGGGTTGCTCGTGAACTTCCAGGGTCCAAGACCCTCTCTTCGTGACCGACGAAGGTGCTCTGTCTGGGGCGGTACGGGGCCGCCGACCGCTATGGAAGTCGAGTTGGGTTGCTCGTGTACTTCCAGGGTCCAAGACCCTCTCTTCGTGACCGACGAAGGTGCTCTGTCTGGGGCGGTACGGGGCCGCCGACCGCTATGGAAGTCGAGTTGGGTGGCTCGTGCACTTCCAGGGTCCAAGACCCAACGCGTTTGACCGACGAAGGTGCCCCGTCCCCGGGCACGGACGGGGACGGGCCCGGCCTCCGGGCCGCCGTGGAAGTCGAGTCGGGTGGCTCTCGCACTTCCAGGGTCCTCGACCCTATCTGTCTGACCGACGAAGGCGCTTCGTCTCGGGCGGGCCAGGGCCGCCAGCCGCTATGGAAGCCGAGTCGGGTGGCTCGTGCGCTTCCAGGGTCCACGACCCTGCCTTCGTGACCGACGAAGGCGCTCTGTCTGGGGCGGTACAGAGCCGGGCCCCGTCCAGCAGGGGACGGTGGCCCGAACAGGTGCCATCGGGTATATAGGGAAGAGCACCTCGCTGATTCTCCAAGGTGATAGGCTACCGGATCCCATGACCTCTCGAGCCCAGCGAGAGGCCTCTCGAGCGGACACAAATGCCTCGAAAAAGTCCCTCTGCACTGAGGTAGTGACGATTCTTATTACGAATGGCAAATCATCCAAGGAAGGGACGAACCCGGCTGGCCTCGGCCGTTAAACGAGCCGGCTTCGTTCGGCCGCTAAACGAACCGGCGTCGTTCGGCCGCAAAACGAACCGGCGTCGGCCGCTAAACGAAACCCCGGGCGGGACAGGGCCGCCCACGTCTCAGCCTTAATGACCCGTTACGGGGTGACGCCCGGATACGCTTTGTGTGTCATGGCCCTGAGATTCTGGAAATCGAACTGCGCCTGGGGCAGGCCTCCGCCCGGCCGACGTTAGCGCGTCGGCCGCCATGGGCGGTCGGTTCCTCCCCGACCCGGCGCTCTCGCCTCCAGGGGGGCTCTCCGGAGCCCGCCCGACCCTTTCCGCGGGAGACTCAGACGGTCCGTCAGACGCGAAGGTCCGCCACCGGCGGCCGGCGAGGGCCTCGGCGACCGAGGGCGGAGACGCCCCCGGCCCGTCGCGGCCACCCGGCCCCGCGAAACGCACCTTTCCTCGGTTACGGCCCACCCGGCCGCCCCTCAGCCTACGAGAGGGGAGAGCCACACGAGAGTGGCCCCGGTCCCGCTCCCCCCGGGGGGTGGAAACCGGGACCCGCGCCGCGTGAACCCCGGGTCAGAGCGAGGCTCTCCTACGGCTACACTACCTGGTTGATCCTGCCAGTAACATATGCTTGTCTCAAAGATTAAGCCATGCAGGTCTAAGTGCACACGGCCGGTACAGTGAAACTGCGAATGGCTCATTAAATCAGTTATG
>NW_027394120.1:15000-25000 GCF_030506205.2 Paramisgurnus dabryanus | reverse complement strand
CAACTGTTGGAGATTTTAAGGCTCCAAAACCTAAGTCGATGGGGTTGACCAACTGCTGGAAATTTTAAGGCTCCAAAACCTAAGTCGATGGGGTTGACCAACTGTTGGAAATTTTAAGGCTCCAAAACCTAAGTCGATGGGGTTGACCAACTGTTGGAGAAACTTTCGGGTTGACCAACTGCTGGAGGTATTTTCGGGTTGACCAACTGCTGGAGATCGTTTCGGGTTGACCAACGGTTTGGTTCTCCAGAGGGGCCGGGAGTATGGGGCTTAGGCCGGGGGGGAGTGCTTAAGAGTGGGTGCCCGGGATCCGAACGGTGCGCCGGGTACGGGCTCCAGGGTGTCCGTGGCTGGTTCCGAGGCCGGCCTCGGGTGCACGGTGGTCGGGTAGAGGGGCCACCGTCCTCGGGGGTCCGGGGCCGGCCTCGGGTGCACTGTGGTCGGGTAGAGGTGCCACCGTCCTCGGGGGTCCGAGGCCGGCCTCGGGTGCACTGTGGTCGGGTAGAGGTGCCACAGTTCTCGGGGTCGTATCTCGGCCGGGGAAAGGGTTAGAGAGGCGAGGGTTGGCTCGTTGGAAAGGTCCCTCCGCGGGGCGTCCGAGGGTGGGTGTCCCGAAGGGCTGCGGCGAAGGGCTCCGGAGCTACGGCCGTGGGAATATCAAGGGGTGGTACCCCGTATCTCGGCCGGGGAAAGGGTTAGAGAGGCGAGGGTTGGCTCGTTGGAAAGGTCCATTCGCGGGGCGTCCGAGGGTGGGTGTCCCGAAGGGCTGCGGCGAAGGGCTCCGGAGCTACGGCCGTGGGAATATCAAGGGGTGGTACCCCGTATCTCGGCCGGGGAAAGGGTTAGAGAGGCGAGGGTTGGCTCGTTGGAAAGGTCCCTCCGCGGGTCGTCCGAGGGTGGGTGTCCCGAAGGGCTGCGGCGAAGGGCTCCGGAGCTACGGCCGTGGGAATATCAAGGGGTGGTACCCCGTATCTCGGCCGGGCTTAGGGTTAGAGAGGCGCGGGTTGGCTCGTTGGATAGGTCCGCTCCGGTAGAGCAACCGACCCAAGGGACGAGTCGATCCGACCCAAGGCGCCCGAGCTACGGGCGTTTAAAGGTCAGGCGGTGGTGCCCCGTATCTCGGCCGGGCTTGGGGTTAGAGAGACGCGGGTTGGCTCGTTGGAAAGGTCCCCTCCGGTGGAGCAACCGACCCAAAGGGCGAAGTCCTGGGACTTTGTGCGCCGGAGCTACGGGCGTTTAAAGGTCAGGCGGTGGTGCCCCGTATCTCGGCCGGGCTTAGGGTTAGAGAGACGAGGGTTGGCTCGTTGGAAAGGGCCGCTCCGGTAGAGCAACCGACCCAAAGGGCGAGTCGATCCGAGCAAAGGCGTCCGAGCTGCGGCCGTGGGAAAATCCGCGGAGGGACCGCCGTATCTCGGCCGGGCTTGGGGTTAGGGAGAAGCGGGTAGGCTCGTTCGAAAGGTCCCCTCGGGTGGAGCAACCGACCCAAAGGGCGAGTCGATCCGAGCAAAGGCGCCCGAGTTACGGCCGTTTAAAGGTCAGGCGGTGGTACCCCGTATCTCGGCCGGGCTTAGGGTTAGAGAGACGAGGGTTGGCTCGTTGGAAAGGTCCGCTCGGGTGGAGCAACAGACCCAAAGGGCGAGTCGATCCGAGCAAAGGCGCCCGAGCTGCGGCCGTTGGAAAATCCGGGGAGGGACCGCCGTATCTCGGCCGGGCTTAGGGTTAGAGAGAAGCGGGTTGGCTCGTTGGATAGGGCCGCTCCGGTAGAGCAACCGACCCGAAGGGCGAGTCGATCCGAGCAAAGGCGCCCGAGCTGCGGCCGTGGGAAAATCCGCGGAGGGACCGCCGTATCTCGGCCGGGCTTAGGGTTAGAGAGAAGCGGGTTGGCTCGTTGGATAGGGCCGCTCCGGTAGAGCAACCGACCCAAAGGGCGAGTCGATCCGAGCAAAGGCGCCCGTGCTGCGGCCGTGGGAAAATCCGCGGAGGGACCGCCGTATCTCGGCCGGGCTTAGGGTTAGAGAGACGAGGGTTGGCTCGTTGGATAGGGCCGCTCCGGTAGGGCAACCGACCCAAAGGGCGAGTCGATCCGAGCAAAGGCGCCCGTGCTGCGGCCGTGGGAAAATCCGGGGAGGGACCGCCGTATCTCGGCCGGGCTTAGGGTTAGAGAGACGAGGGTTGGCTCGTTGGATAGGGCCGCTCCGGTAGAGCAACCGACCCAAAGGGCGAGTCGATCCGAGCAAAGGCGCCCGTGCTGCGGCCGTGGGAAAATCCGGGGAGGGACCGCCGTATCTCGGCCGGGCTTAGGGTTAGAGAGACGAGGGTTGGCTCGTTGGATAGGGCCGCTCCGGTAGAGCAACCGACCCAAAGGGCGAGTCGATCCGAGCAAAGGCGCCCGTGCTGCGGCCGTGGGAAAATCCGGGGAGGGACCGCCGTATCTCGGCCGGGCTTAGGGTTAGAGAGACGAGGGTTGGCTCGTTGGATAGGGCCGCTCCGGTAGAGCAACCGACCCAAAGGGCGAGTCGATCCGAGCAAAGGCGCCCGTGCTGCGGCCGTGGGAAAATCCGGGGAGGGACCGCCGTATCTCGGCCGGGGAAAGGGTTAGAGAGACGAGGGTTGGCTCGTTGGATAGGGCCGCTCCGGTAGAGCAACCGACCCAAAGGGCGAGTCGATCCGAGCAAAGGCGCCCGTGCTGCGGCCGTGGGAAAATCCGGGGAGGGACCGCCGTATCTCGGCCGGGGAAAGGGCTAGAGGCTCGCGGGTAGGCTCGTTCGAAAGCTCCCCTCCGGCATAGCGACCGACCCGAAGGGCGAAGGCCCCGGACCCGAGGCGCCCGAGAAACGGCCGTGGGAAAATCCGGGCATAGACCGCCGTATCTCGGCCGGGGAAGGGGCTAGAGGCTCGCGGGTAGGCTCGTTCGAAAGGCCCCCTCCGGCGGAGCGACCGACCCAAAGGGCGAAGGCCCCGGACCCGAGGCGCCCGAGATACGGCCGCGGGAATTTCCGCGAGCTTCGACCGGACGTATCTCCGGCGGGCGGGGTCGCACGGACCCGAGGCCGGGCTCGTCGGAAAGCCCCGGGACGGACCTTTCGAACGAGACCGGCCGCGCGTCCGGGCGACCTCCGAGGCGGACGCTAGGGGCGCCGGAGCCCCGGACGAGCGAAAATTCCGCGACCACCCGCCCGTATCTCGGCCCGGGAAAGGGCCAGAGACTCGAGGGAGGGCTCGTTCGAAAGCTCCCCTCCGGCATAGCGACCGACCCGAAGGGCGAAGGCCCCGGACCCGAGGCGCCCGAGAAACGGCCGTGGGAAAATCCCGCGGGGGTAGGCCGTATCTCGGCCCCGGAAAGGGCTAGCGACGCGCGGGTGGGCTCGTTCGAAAGGCCCCCCGCGGAGGAGCCACCCACCCGAAGGGCGAAGGCCCCGGACCCGGGGCGCCGGAGCAGCGCGGTAACGAAATTCGAATTTTCGACCGGAAGTATCTCGGGCCCCCGGGGTCGCACGGACCCGCGGCCGGTCTCGTCGGAAAGCCCCGGGCGAGACCTTTCCGACGAGCCCGGCCCCGAGTCCGTAGGACCTTCCCCGGCCGAGATACGGCGCCCGGCAGTTCATTGGCCGATATCTCGGAAACGGGGCGTCGTAGACGCTCCGTGGTATTGGTGACCTTGACGATGCCGGGTCAGACGAGTCGGCCGCGGGCACGGGCCCGGGGGCGCCGGCCGCCAGAGTCGGGTGGCTCGCGCACTTCCAGGCGGGCCGCTCGCGCACCTCCAGGCACCCCGACCCACTCGCCGAGGCCGACCGAGGTGCGCCGTCCCGGCCGCGGACCGGTCGGGGTCCCCTCTCGAAAGGGCAGTAGTGTGAACAGGTGCCATCGGGTATATAGGGGAAGGGGTCCTCTCGAACCAGGCCTTCGAACCCGCGCGAGCCTAGCCCGGCAAGGCTCACCCTCCCCGGCCACGGGTTCGGCCTCCGTCCCCCTGGAGGTCCGGCACCTCCAGGGTCCCCGACCCTGCCTCCCCTGCCCGAGGGGAGGCCTCCGAGGCGGGCCTGACAGGGCGGCCCTCCCTCCTGGAAGTCCGGTTCCTCCAGGGTCCCCGACCCTGCCTCCCCTGCCCGAGGGGAGGCCTCCGAGGCGGGCCTGACAGGGCGGCCCTCCCTCCTGGAAGTATGGTTCCTCCAGGGCACGCGTCCCTACCTCCGTAGCCCAGATGGGTGACTCCGAGGCGGGCCTGACAGGGCGGCCCTCCCTCCTGGAAGTCCGGTTCCTCCAGGGCACACGTCCCTGCCTCCTTAGCCCAGAGAGGTGACTCCGAGGCGGGCCTGACAGGGCGGCCCTCCCTCCTGGAAGTCCGGTTCCTCCAGGGCACACGTCCCTACCTCCGTAGCCCAGATGGGTGACTCGAAAGCGGGCCTGACAGGGCGGCCCTCCCTCCTGGAAGTCTGGTTCCTCCAGGGCACACGTCCCTGCCTCCTTAGCCCAGAGAGGTGACTCCGAGGCGGGCCTGACAGGGCGGCCCTCCCTCCTGGAAGTCCGGTTCCTCCAGGGCACACGTCTCTGCCTCCTTAGCCCAGAGAGGTGACTCCGAGGCGGGCCTGACAGGGCGGCCCTCCCTCCTGGAAGTCCGGTTCCTCCAGGGCACACGTCCCTGCCTCCTTAGCCCAGAGAGGTGACTCCGAGGCGGGCCTGACAGGGCGGCCCTCCCTCCTGGAAGTCCGGTTCCTCCAGGGCACACGTCTCTGCCTCCTTAGCCCAGAGAGGTGACTCCGAGGCGGGCCTGACAGGGCGGCCCTCCCTCCTGGAAGTCCGGTTCCTCCAGGGCACACGTCCCTACCTCCGTAGCCCAGACGGGTGACTCGAAAGCGGGCCTGACAGGGCGGCCCTCCCTCCTGGAAGTCTGGTTCCTCCAGGGCACACGTCCCTGCCTCCTTAGCCCAGAGAGGTGACTCCGAGGCGGGCCTGACAGGGCGGCCCTCCCTCCTGGAAGTCCGTTTCCTCCAGGGCACACGTCCCTACCTCCGTAGCCCAGATGGGTGACTCGAAAGCGGGCCTGACAGGGCGGCCCTCCCTCCTGGAAGTCTGGTTCCTCCAGGGCACACGTCCCTACCTCCGTAGCCCAGATGGGTGACTCGAAAGCGGGCCTGACAGGGCGGCCCTCCCTCCTGGAAGTCTGGTTCCTCCAGGGCACGCGTCCCTGCCTCCGTAGCCCAGATGGGTGACTCCGAGGCGGGCCTGACAGGGCGGCCCTCCCTCCTGGAAGTCTGGTTCCTCCAGGGCACACGTCCCTACCTCCTTAGCCCAGATGGGTGACTCGAAAGCGGGCCTGACAGGGCGGCCCTCCCTCCTGGAAGTCTGGTTCCTCCAGGGCACACGTCCCTACCTCCTTAGCCCAGATGGGTGACTCCGAGGCGGGCCTGACAGGGCGGCCCTCCCTCCTGGAAGTCTGGTTCCTCCAGGGCACGCGTCCCTACCTCCTTAGCCCAGAGAGGTGACTCCGAGGCGGGCCTGACAGGGCGGCCCTCCCTCCTGGAAGTCTGGTTCCTCCAGGGCACACGTCCCTACCTCCTTAGCCCAGATGGGTGACTCGAAAGCGGGCCTGACAGGGCGGCCCTCCCTCCTGGAAGTCTGGTTCCTCCAGGGCACACGTCCCTACCTCCTTAGCCCAGATGGGTGACTCGAAATCGGGCCTGACAGGGCGGCCCTCCCTCCTGGAAGTCTGGTTCCTCCAGGGCACACGTCCCTACCTCCTTAGCCCAGATGGGTGACTCGAAATCGGGCCTGACAGGGCGGCCCTCCCTCCTGGAAGTCTGGTTCCTCCAGGGCACACGTCCCTACCTCCTTAGCCCAGATGGGTGACTCGAAAGCGGGCCTGACAGGGCGGCCCTCCCTCCTGGAAGTCTGGTTCCTCCAGGGCACACGTCCCTACCTCCTTAGCCCAGATGGGTGACTCCGAGGCGGGCCTGACAGGGCGGCCCTCCCTCCTGGAAGTCTGGTTCCTCCAGGGCACACGTCCCTACCTCCTTAGCCCAGAGAGGTGACTCCGAGGCGGGCCTGACAGGGCGGCCCTCCCTCCTGGAAGTCCGGTTCCTCCAGGGCACACGTCCCTACCTCCTTAGCCCAGATGGGTGACTCGAAATCGGGCCTGACAGGGCGGCCCTCCCTCCTGGAAGTCCGGTTCCTCCAGGGCACACGTCCCTACCTCCTTAGCCCAGATGGGTGACTCGAAATCGGGCCTGACAGGGCGGCCCTCCCTCCTGGAAGTCTGGTTCCTCCAGGGCACACGTCCCTACCTCCTTAGCCCAGATGGGTGACTCGAAAGCGGGCCTGACAGGGCGGCCCTCCCTCCTGGAAGTCTGGTTCCTCCAGGGCACACGTCCCTACCTCCTTAGCCCAGATGGGTGACTCGAAAGCGGGCCTGACAGGGCGGCCCTCCCTCCTGGAAGTCTGGTTCCTCCAGGGCACACGTCCCTACCTCCTTAGCCCAGATGGGTGACTCGAAATCGGGCCTGACAGGGCGGCCCTCCCTCCTGGAAGTCTGGTTCCTCCAGGGCACACGTCCCTACCTCCTTAGCCCAGATGGGTGACTCGAAAGCGGGCCTGACAGGGCGGCCCTCCCTCCTGGAAGTCTGGTTCCTCCAGGGCACACGTCCCTACCTCCTTAGCCCAGATGGGTGACTCGAAAGCGGGCCTGACAGGGCGGCCCTCCCTCCTGGAAGTCAGGTTCCTCCAGGGCACACGTCCCTACCTCCGTAGCCCAGAGTGGTGACTCGAAAGCGGACGCGGGAGGGTGTACGTGGCGCACCCCCAGGCCGAAGAGAGGTCTCGTGAGCGGACGCGAGGGTGTACGACAGAAGGCCTGGAAGTCTCTGACTTCCAGGGTCACCGACCCTACCTCATGAGCCCGAAGAGGTGACTCGAATGCGGACGCGGGGGTGTACGTGGCGCACCCCCAGGCCGAAGAGAGGTCTCGTGAGCGGACACGAGAAGTACGACAGAGGGCCTGGAAGCAAAAGCGGGTGACTCGTGCACTTCCAGAAAAGGCAAAAGCGGGTGACTCGTGCACTTCCATAAAGCCGAAAAGAGGTCTCGTGAGCGGACACGAGAAGTACGACAGAGGGCCTGGAGGTAAAAGCGGGTGACTCGTGCACTTCCAGGGTCTCCGACCTTACGGCGCCTTCCGACGCGGGCGCCTCCTCCCGGACGAGCCACGGGAAGGGCCCCTTCTCTCAAGGGGCGGTCGTTTGAACAGGTGCCATCGGGTATATAGGGATGGGTGCCTCGAAGTGGACCTCCAGCGTCCTCCCTCCCTGCGACAGATCCCAAGAAAGGTCTGTGCGCGTCGGTGTGCGATGAACGAAAAACCGTTAAAAGAACTGGAACGGTTGGAACGGACGAAGGGCGTCTGATGTGAGGCAGCGCCCCGGGCGAGTGTCGGCCGAAGGCTCACAATTAAAGAGCTCATACCCGAAAGATGGGAAAAAACGATCCGCCCTGGATCATCAAGGCTAATGCCTAAAAACTAAAGCTACCTTGGGTGATGGAACTCGGCTACGGCCGCAAAACGATCCGCCCTGGATCATCAAGGCTAATGCCTAAAAACTAAAGCTACCTTGGGTGATGGAACTCGGCTACGGCCGCAAAACGATCCGCCCTGGATCAAGGCTACGGCCTAAAAACGGCAAAAAAAGATCCAAAAGTCCCTGGATCAAGGCGCTTCGGCTTAAAACCTGTGAAAAGATCCGCCCTGGATCAAGGCTACGGCCTTAAAACTGCTCAAAAGATCCGCCCTGGATCAAGGCTACGGCCTTAAAACTGCTAAAAAGATCCTAAAGTCTCTGGATCTAGGCTACGGCCTCAAAGACACACGTGTTGTGAGAAAAGATCCGCCCTGGATCTCCAGGCTACGGCCTCAAAGGTTCGACCCGACCATATATGCTCAGACACGGGCGAACACAAAAGCGTAACAACCCCTGTTGGAACCGTCGAAGGATCTCGGCGTCGGCCGTAAAACGGAAACCCCCCGGTCGTCGGTACGCGTGTGGCGGTCGAGGGCCCCCGGCCGCCGGTCGGGCGGGCGCGTGGATAGGTCTCCCGAGCGGTCAAGGAGTCCCGGAAGCCGGTCGGGCGAGCGGCCGGCCCCGGGGCACCCTACCCTCTCGGGCGCACCGACCCCACGCGTTTCGTCTCGGTCGGCGTCCGGGGTTCCGAGACACCCTTATGTATCTGTGTGACAGACGGAGTGGCACACCGTCTGCGGCGGGACAGGGCCGCCGACCGCGATGGAAGTCGAGTGTGGCGGCTTCCAGGGTCCAAGACCCTATAGACGGACGGAGTGGCGACCCGTCTGCGGCGGGCCAGGGCCGCCGACCGCGATGGAAGTCGAGTGGGGCGGCTTCCAGGGTCCAAGACCCTACAGACAGACGGAGTGGCGACCCGTCTGCGGCGGGCCAGGGCCGCCGACCGCGATGGAAGTCGAGTGGGGCGGCTTCCAGGGTCCAAGACCCTACAGACAGACGGAGTGGTGACCCGTCTGCGGCGGGACAGGGCCGCCGACCGTTACGGAAGTCGAGGGGGACGGCTTCCAGGGTCCAAGACCCTATCTGTGTGACAGACGAAGGTGCATCGTCTGGGGCGGGACAGGGCCGCCGACCGCTATGGAAGTCGAGTTGGGTTGCTCGTGAACTTCCAGGGTCCAAGACCCTCTCTTCGTGACCGACGAAGGTGCTCTGTCTGGGGCGGTACGGGGCCGCCGACCGCTATGGAAGTCGAGTTGGGTTGCTCGTGTACTTCCAGGGTCCAAGACCCTCTCTTCGTGACCGACGAAGGTGCTCTGTCTGGGGCGGTACGGGGCCGCCGACCGCTATGGAAGTCGAGTTGGGTGGCTCGTGCACTTCCAGGGTCCAAGACCCAACGCGTTTGACCGACGAAGGTGCCCCGTCCCCGGGCACGGACGGGGACGGGCCCGGCCTCCGGGCCGCCGTGGAAGTCGAGTCGGGTGGCTCTCGCACTTCCAGGGTCCTCGACCCTATCTGTCTGACCGACGAAGGCGCTTCGTCTCGGGCGGGCCAGGGCCGCCAGCCGCTATGGAAGCCGAGTCGGGTGGCTCGTGCGCTTCCAGGGTCCACGACCCTGCCTTCGTGACCGACGAAGGCGCTCTGTCTGGGGCGGTACAGAGCCGGGCCCCGTCCAGCAGGGGACGGTGGCCCGAACAGGTGCCATCGGGTATATAGGGAAGAGCACCTCGCTGATTCTCCAAGGTGATAGGCTACCGGATCCCATGACCTCTCGAGCCCAGCGAGAGGCCTCTCGAGCGGACACAAATGCCTCGAAAAAGTCCCTCTGCACTGAGGTAGTGACGATTCTTATTACGAATGGCAAATCATCCAAGGAAGGGACGAACCCGGCTGGCCTCGGCCGTTAAACGAGCCGGCTTCGTTCGGCCGCTAAACGAACCGGCGTCGTTCGGCCGCAAAACGAACCGGCGTCGGCCGCTAAACGAAACCCCGGGCGGGACAGGGCCGCCCACGTCTCAGCCTTAATGACCCGTTACGGGGTGACGCCCGGATACGCTTTGTGTGTCATGGCCCTGAGATTCTGGAAATCGAACTGCGCCTGGGGCAGGCCTCCGCCCGGCCGACGTTAGCGCGTCGGCCGCCATGGGCGGTCGGTTCCTCCCCGACCCGGCGCTCTCGCCTCCAGGGGGGCTCTCCGGAGCCCGCCCGACCCTTTCCGCGGGAGACTCAGACGGTCCGTCAGACGCGAAGGTCCGCCACCGGCGGCCGGCGAGGGCCTCGGCGACCGAGGGCGGAGACGCCCCCGGCCCGTCGCGGCCACCCGGCCCCGCGAAACGCACCTTTCCTCGGTTACGGCCCACCCGGCCGCCCCTCAGCCTACGAGAGGGGAGAGCCACACGAGAGTGGCCCCGGTCCCGCTCCCCCCGGGGGGTGGAAACCGGGACCCGCGCCGCGTGAACCCCGGGTCAGAGCGAGGCTCTCCTACGGCTACA
>NW_027394120.1:0-5000 GCF_030506205.2 Paramisgurnus dabryanus | reverse complement strand
CGCCCGTGCTGCGGCCGTGGGAAAATCCGGGGAGGGACCGCCGTATCTCGGCCGGGCTTAGGGTTAGAGAGACGAGGGTTGGCTCGTTGGATAGGGCCGCTCCGGTAGAGCAACCGACCCAAAGGGCGAGTCGATCCGAGCAAAGGCGCCCGTGCTGCGGCCGTGGGAAAATCCGGGGAGGGACCGCCGTATCTCGGCCGGGGAAAGGGTTAGAGAGACGAGGGTTGGCTCGTTGGATAGGGCCGCTCCGGTAGAGCAACCGACCCAAAGGGCGAGTCGATCCGAGCAAAGGCGCCCGTGCTGCGGCCGTGGGAAAATCCGGGGAGGGACCGCCGTATCTCGGCCGGGGAAAGGGCTAGAGGCTCGCGGGTAGGCTCGTTCGAAAGCTCCCCTCCGGCATAGCGACCGACCCGAAGGGCGAAGGCCCCGGACCCGAGGCGCCCGAGAAACGGCCGTGGGAAAATCCGGGCATAGACCGCCGTATCTCGGCCGGGGAAGGGGCTAGAGGCTCGCGGGTAGGCTCGTTCGAAAGGCCCCCTCCGGCGGAGCGACCGACCCAAAGGGCGAAGGCCCCGGACCCGAGGCGCCCGAGATACGGCCGCGGGAATTTCCGCGAGCTTCGACCGGACGTATCTCCGGCGGGCGGGGTCGCACGGACCCGAGGCCGGGCTCGTCGGAAAGCCCCGGGACGGACCTTTCGAACGAGACCGGCCGCGCGTCCGGGCGACCTCCGAGGCGGACGCTAGGGGCGCCGGAGCCCCGGACGAGCGAAAATTCCGCGACCACCCGCCCGTATCTCGGCCCGGGAAAGGGCCAGAGACTCGAGGGAGGGCTCGTTCGAAAGCTCCCCTCCGGCATAGCGACCGACCCGAAGGGCGAAGGCCCCGGACCCGAGGCGCCCGAGAAACGGCCGTGGGAAAATCCCGCGGGGGTAGGCCGTATCTCGGCCCCGGAAAGGGCTAGCGACGCGCGGGTGGGCTCGTTCGAAAGGCCCCCCGCGGAGGAGCCACCCACCCGAAGGGCGAAGGCCCCGGACCCGGGGCGCCGGAGCAGCGCGGTAACGAAATTCGAATTTTCGACCGGAAGTATCTCGGGCCCCCGGGGTCGCACGGACCCGCGGCCGGTCTCGTCGGAAAGCCCCGGGCGAGACCTTTCCGACGAGCCCGGCCCCGAGTCCGTAGGACCTTCCCCGGCCGAGATACGGCGCCCGGCAGTTCATTGGCCGATATCTCGGAAACGGGGCGTCGTAGACGCTCCGTGGTATTGGTGACCTTGACGATGCCGGGTCAGACGAGTCGGCCGCGGGCACGGGCCCGGGGGCGCCGGCCGCCAGAGTCGGGTGGCTCGCGCACTTCCAGGCGGGCCGCTCGCGCACCTCCAGGCACCCCGACCCACTCGCCGAGGCCGACCGAGGTGCGCCGTCCCGGCCGCGGACCGGTCGGGGTCCCCTCTCGAAAGGGCAGTAGTGTGAACAGGTGCCATCGGGTATATAGGGGAAGGGGTCCTCTCGAACCAGGCCTTCGAACCCGCGCGAGCCTAGCCCGGCAAGGCTCACCCTCCCCGGCCACGGGTTCGGCCTCCGTCCCCCTGGAGGTCCGGCACCTCCAGGGTCCCCGACCCTGCCTCCCCTGCCCGAGGGGAGGCCTCCGAGGCGGGCCTGACAGGGCGGCCCTCCCTCCTGGAAGTCCGGTTCCTCCAGGGTCCCCGACCCTGCCTCCCCTGCCCGAGGGGAGGCCTCCGAGGCGGGCCTGACAGGGCGGCCCTCCCTCCTGGAAGTATGGTTCCTCCAGGGCACGCGTCCCTACCTCCGTAGCCCAGATGGGTGACTCCGAGGCGGGCCTGACAGGGCGGCCCTCCCTCCTGGAAGTCCGGTTCCTCCAGGGCACACGTCCCTGCCTCCTTAGCCCAGAGAGGTGACTCCGAGGCGGGCCTGACAGGGCGGCCCTCCCTCCTGGAAGTCCGGTTCCTCCAGGGCACACGTCCCTACCTCCGTAGCCCAGATGGGTGACTCGAAAGCGGGCCTGACAGGGCGGCCCTCCCTCCTGGAAGTCTGGTTCCTCCAGGGCACACGTCCCTGCCTCCTTAGCCCAGAGAGGTGACTCCGAGGCGGGCCTGACAGGGCGGCCCTCCCTCCTGGAAGTCCGGTTCCTCCAGGGCACACGTCTCTGCCTCCTTAGCCCAGAGAGGTGACTCCGAGGCGGGCCTGACAGGGCGGCCCTCCCTCCTGGAAGTCCGGTTCCTCCAGGGCACACGTCCCTGCCTCCTTAGCCCAGAGAGGTGACTCCGAGGCGGGCCTGACAGGGCGGCCCTCCCTCCTGGAAGTCCGGTTCCTCCAGGGCACACGTCTCTGCCTCCTTAGCCCAGAGAGGTGACTCCGAGGCGGGCCTGACAGGGCGGCCCTCCCTCCTGGAAGTCCGGTTCCTCCAGGGCACACGTCCCTACCTCCGTAGCCCAGACGGGTGACTCGAAAGCGGGCCTGACAGGGCGGCCCTCCCTCCTGGAAGTCTGGTTCCTCCAGGGCACACGTCCCTGCCTCCTTAGCCCAGAGAGGTGACTCCGAGGCGGGCCTGACAGGGCGGCCCTCCCTCCTGGAAGTCCGTTTCCTCCAGGGCACACGTCCCTACCTCCGTAGCCCAGATGGGTGACTCGAAAGCGGGCCTGACAGGGCGGCCCTCCCTCCTGGAAGTCTGGTTCCTCCAGGGCACACGTCCCTACCTCCGTAGCCCAGATGGGTGACTCGAAAGCGGGCCTGACAGGGCGGCCCTCCCTCCTGGAAGTCTGGTTCCTCCAGGGCACGCGTCCCTGCCTCCGTAGCCCAGATGGGTGACTCCGAGGCGGGCCTGACAGGGCGGCCCTCCCTCCTGGAAGTCTGGTTCCTCCAGGGCACACGTCCCTACCTCCTTAGCCCAGATGGGTGACTCGAAAGCGGGCCTGACAGGGCGGCCCTCCCTCCTGGAAGTCTGGTTCCTCCAGGGCACACGTCCCTACCTCCTTAGCCCAGATGGGTGACTCCGAGGCGGGCCTGACAGGGCGGCCCTCCCTCCTGGAAGTCTGGTTCCTCCAGGGCACGCGTCCCTACCTCCTTAGCCCAGAGAGGTGACTCCGAGGCGGGCCTGACAGGGCGGCCCTCCCTCCTGGAAGTCTGGTTCCTCCAGGGCACACGTCCCTACCTCCTTAGCCCAGATGGGTGACTCGAAAGCGGGCCTGACAGGGCGGCCCTCCCTCCTGGAAGTCTGGTTCCTCCAGGGCACACGTCCCTACCTCCTTAGCCCAGATGGGTGACTCGAAATCGGGCCTGACAGGGCGGCCCTCCCTCCTGGAAGTCTGGTTCCTCCAGGGCACACGTCCCTACCTCCTTAGCCCAGATGGGTGACTCGAAATCGGGCCTGACAGGGCGGCCCTCCCTCCTGGAAGTCTGGTTCCTCCAGGGCACACGTCCCTACCTCCTTAGCCCAGATGGGTGACTCGAAAGCGGGCCTGACAGGGCGGCCCTCCCTCCTGGAAGTCTGGTTCCTCCAGGGCACACGTCCCTACCTCCTTAGCCCAGATGGGTGACTCCGAGGCGGGCCTGACAGGGCGGCCCTCCCTCCTGGAAGTCTGGTTCCTCCAGGGCACACGTCCCTACCTCCTTAGCCCAGAGAGGTGACTCCGAGGCGGGCCTGACAGGGCGGCCCTCCCTCCTGGAAGTCCGGTTCCTCCAGGGCACACGTCCCTACCTCCTTAGCCCAGATGGGTGACTCGAAATCGGGCCTGACAGGGCGGCCCTCCCTCCTGGAAGTCCGGTTCCTCCAGGGCACACGTCCCTACCTCCTTAGCCCAGATGGGTGACTCGAAATCGGGCCTGACAGGGCGGCCCTCCCTCCTGGAAGTCTGGTTCCTCCAGGGCACACGTCCCTACCTCCTTAGCCCAGATGGGTGACTCGAAAGCGGGCCTGACAGGGCGGCCCTCCCTCCTGGAAGTCTGGTTCCTCCAGGGCACACGTCCCTACCTCCTTAGCCCAGATGGGTGACTCGAAAGCGGGCCTGACAGGGCGGCCCTCCCTCCTGGAAGTCTGGTTCCTCCAGGGCACACGTCCCTACCTCCTTAGCCCAGATGGGTGACTCGAAATCGGGCCTGACAGGGCGGCCCTCCCTCCTGGAAGTCTGGTTCCTCCAGGGCACACGTCCCTACCTCCTTAGCCCAGATGGGTGACTCGAAAGCGGGCCTGACAGGGCGGCCCTCCCTCCTGGAAGTCTGGTTCCTCCAGGGCACACGTCCCTACCTCCTTAGCCCAGATGGGTGACTCGAAAGCGGGCCTGACAGGGCGGCCCTCCCTCCTGGAAGTCAGGTTCCTCCAGGGCACACGTCCCTACCTCCGTAGCCCAGAGTGGTGACTCGAAAGCGGACGCGGGAGGGTGTACGTGGCGCACCCCCAGGCCGAAGAGAGGTCTCGTGAGCGGACGCGAGGGTGTACGACAGAAGGCCTGGAAGTCTCTGACTTCCAGGGTCACCGACCCTACCTCATGAGCCCGAAGAGGTGACTCGAATGCGGACGCGGGGGTGTACGTGGCGCACCCCCAGGCCGAAGAGAGGTCTCGTGAGCGGACACGAGAAGTACGACAGAGGGCCTGGAAGCAAAAGCGGGTGACTCGTGCACTTCCAGAAAAGGCAAAAGCGGGTGACTCGTGCACTTCCATAAAGCCGAAAAGAGGTCTCGTGAGCGGACACGAGAAGTACGACAGAGGGCCTGGAGGTAAAAGCGGGTGACTCGTGCACTTCCAGGGTCTCCGACCTTACGGCGCCTTCCGACGCGGGCGCCTCCTCCCGGACGAGCCACGGGAAGGGCCCCTTCTCTCAAGGGGCGGTCGTTTGAACAGGTGCCATCGGGTATATAGGGATGGGTGCCTCGAAGTGGACCTCCAGCGTCCTCCCTCCCTGCGACAGATCCCAAGAAAGGTCTGTGCGCGTCGGTGTGCGATGAACGAAAAACCGTTAAAAGAACTGGAACGGTTGGAACGGA
>NW_027394119.1:0-65710 GCF_030506205.2 Paramisgurnus dabryanus | reverse complement strand
ATGTCGTTTAAAGGCATTTCCAGCTCAGAAAAGCATTTTTCAAGCGATTTCAACATTTCAGGTTGGACTGTGACTTTTCGTGCAAAAGTGCCCAATTCGGCCTAAAATGCCTTCAGGGGCATTCTTATGATGAGAAATGTCGTTTAAAGGCATTTCCAGCTCAGAAAAGCATTTTTCAAGCGATTTCAACATTTCAGATAGGACTGTGACTTTTCGTGCAAAAGTGCCCAATTCGGCCTAAAATGCCTTCAGGGGCATTCTTATGATGAGAAATGTCGTTTAAAGGCATTTCCAGCTCAGAAAAGCATTTTTCAAGCGATTTCAACATTTCAGGTTGGACTGTGACTTTTCGTGCAAAAGTGCCGAATTCGGCCTAAAATGCCTTCAGGGGCATTCTTATGATGAGAAATGTCGTTTAAAAGGCATTTCAAGCTCAGAAAAGCATTTTTCAAGCGATTTCAACATTTCAGATAGGACTGTGACTTTTCGTGCAAAAGTGCCCAATTCGGCCTAAAATGCCTTCAGGGGCATTCTTATGATGAGAAATGTCGTTTAAAGGCATTTCCAGCTCAGAAAAGCATTTTTCAAGCGATTTCAACATTTCAGGTTGGACTGTGACTTTTCGTGCAAAAGTGCCCAATTCGGCCTAAAATGCCTTCAGGGGCATTCTTATGATGAGAAATGTCGTTTTAAAGGCATTTCCAGCTCAGACAAGCATTTTTCAAGCGATTTCAACATTTCAGATAGGACTGTGACTTTTCGTGCAAAAGTGCCCAATTCGGCCTAAAATGCCTTCAGGGGCATTCTTATGATGAGAAATGTCGTTTAAAAGGCATTTCCAGCTCAGAAAAGCATTTTTCAAGCGATTTCAACATTTCAGGTTGGAATGTGACTTTTCGTGCAAAAGTGCCCAATTCGGCCTAAAATGCCTTCAGGGGCATTCTTATGATGAGAAATGTCGTTTAAAGGCATTTCCAGCTCAGAAAAGCATTTTTCAAGCGATTTCAACATTTCAGGTAGGACTGTGACTTTTCGTGCAAAAGTGCCCAATTCGGCCTAAAATGCCTTCAGGGGCATTCTTATGATGAGAAATGTCGTTTAAAGGCATTTCCAGCTCAGACAAGCATTTTTCAAGCGATTTCAACATTTCAGATAGGACTGTGACTTTTCGTGCAAAAGTGCCCAATTCGGCCTAAAATGCCTTCAGGGGCATTCTTATGATGAGAAATGTCGTTTAAAGGCATTTCCAGCTCAGAAAAGCATTTTTCAAGCGATTTCAACATTTCAGGTTGGACTGTGACTTTTCGTGCAAAAGTGCCCAATTCGGCCTAAAATGCCTTCAGGGGCATTCTTATGATGAGAAATGTCGTTTTAAAGGCATTTCCAGCTCAGAAAAGCATTTTTCAAGCGATTTCAACATTTCAGGTAGGACTGTGACTTTTCGTGCAAAAGTGCCCAATTCGGCCTAAAATGCCTTCAGGGGCATTCTTATGATGAGAAATGTCGTTTAAAGGCATTTCCAGCTCAGAAAAGCATTTTTCAAGCGATTTCAACATTTCAGGTTGGACTGTGACTTTTCGTGCAAAAGTGCCCAATTCGGCCTAAAATGCCTTCAGGGGCATTCTTATGATGAGAAATGTCGTTTAAAGGCATTTCCAGCTCAGAAAAGCATTTTTCAAGCGATTTCAACATTTCAGATAGGACTGTGACTTTTCGTGCAAAAGTGCCCAATTCGGCCTAAAATGCCTTCAGGGGCATTCTTATGATGAGAAATGTCGTTTAAAGGCATTTCCAGCTCAGAAAAGCATTTTTCAAGCGATTTCAACATTTCAGATAGGACTGTGACTTTTCGTGCAAAAGTGCCCAATTCGGCCTAAAATGCCTTCAGGGGCATTCTTATGATGAGAAATGTCGTTTAAAAGGCATTTCCAGCTCAGAAAAGCATTTTTCAAGCGATTTCAACATTTCAGGTTGGACTGTGACTTTTCGTGCAAAAGTGCCGAATTCTGCCTAAAATGCCTTCAGGGGCATTCTTATGATGAGAAATGTCGTTTAAAGGCATTTCCAGCTCAGAAAAGCATTTTTCAAGCGATTTCAACATTTCAGGTAGGACTGTGACTTTTCGTGCAAAAGTGCCCAATTCGGCCTAAAATGCCTTCAGGGGCATTCTTATGATGAGAAATGTCGTTTAAAGGCATTTCCAGCTCAGAAAAGCATTTTTCAAGCGATTTCAACATTTCAGGTTAGACTGTGACTTTTCGTGCAAAAGTGCCCAATTCGGCCTAAAATGCCTTCAGGGGCATTCTCATGATGAGAAATGTCGTTTAAAGGCATTTCCAGCTCAGAAAAGCATTTTTCAAAGCGATTTCAACATTTCAGGTTGGACTGTGACTTTTCGTGCAAAAGTGCCCAATTCGGCCTAAAATGCCTTCAGGGGCATTCTTATGATGAGAAATGTCGTTTAAAGGCATTTCCAGCTCAGAAAAGCATTTTTCAAGCGATTTCAACATTTCAGATAGGACTGTGACTTTTCGTGCAAAAGTGCCCAATTCGGCCTAAAATGCCTTCAGGGGCATTCTTATGATGAGAAATGTCGTTTAAAGGCATTTCCAGCTCAGAAAAGCATTTTTCAAGCGATTTCAACATTTCAGGTTGGACTGTGACTTTTCGTGCAAAAGTGCCGAATTCGGCCTAAAATGCCTTCAGGGGCATTCTTATGATGAGAAATGTCGTTTAAAGGCATTTCCAGCTCAGAAAAGCATTTTTCAAGCGATTTCAACATTTCAGGTTGGACTGTGACTTTTCGTGCAAAAGTGCCCAATTCGGCCTAAAATGCCTTCAGGGGCATTCTTATGATGAGAAATGTCGTTTAAAGGCATTTCCAGCTCAGAAAAGCATTTTTCAAGCGATTTCAACATTTCAGATAGGACTGTGACTTTTCGTGCAAAAGTGCCCAATTCGGCCTAAAATGCCTTCAGGGGCATTCTTATGATGAGAAATGTCGTTTAAAGGCATTTCCAGCTCAGAAAAGCATTTTTCAAGCGATTTCAACATTTCAGGTTGGACTGTGACTTTTCGTGCAAAAGTGCCGAATTCGGCCTAAAATGCCTTCAGGGGCATTCTTATGATGAGAAATGTCGTTTAAAGGCATTTCAAGCTCAGAAAAGCATTTTTCAAGCGATTTCAACATTTCAGATAGGACTGTGACTTTTCGTGCAAAAGTGCCCAATTCGGCCTAAAATGCCTTCAGGGGCATTCTTATGATGAGAAATGTCGTTTAAAGGCATTTCCAGCTCAGAAAAGCATTTTTCAAGCGATTTCAACATTTCAGGTTGGACTGTGACTTTTCGTGCAAAAGTGCCCAATTCGGCCTAAAATGCCTTCAGGGGCATTCTTATGATGAGAAATGTCGTTTAAAGGCATTTCCAGCTCAGACAAGCATTTTTCAAGCGATTTCAACATTTCAGATAGGACTGTGACTTTTCGTGCAAAAGTGCCCAATTCGGCCTAAAATGCCTTCAGGGGCATTCTTATGATGAGAAATGTCGTTTAAAGGCATTTCCAGCTCAGAAAAGCATTTTTCAAGCGATTTCAACATTTCAGGTTGGAATGTGACTTTTCGTGCAAAAGTGCCCAATTCGGCCTAAAATGCCTTCAGGGGCATTCTTATGATGAGAAATGTCGTTTAAAGGCATTTCCAGCTCAGAAAAGCATTTTTCAAGCGATTTCAACATTTCAGGTAGGACTGTGACTTTTCGTGCAAAAGTGCCCAATTCGGCCTAAAATGCCTTCAGGGGCATTCTTATGATGAGAAATGTCGTTTAAAGGCATTTCCAGCTCAGACAAGCATTTTTCAAGCGATTTCAACATTTCAGATAGGACTGTGACTTTTCGTGCAAAAGTGCCCAATTCGGCCTAAAATGCCTTCAGGGGCATTCTTATGATGAGAAATGTCGTTTAAAGGCATTTCCAGCTCAGAAAAGCATTTTTCAAGCGATTTCAACATTTCAGGTTGGACTGTGACTTTTCGTGCAAAAGTGCCCAATTCGGCCTAAAATGCCTTCAGGGGCATTCTTATGATGAGAAATGTCGTTTAAAAGGCATTTCCAGCTCAGAAAAGCATTTTTCAAGCGATTTCAACATTTCAGGTAGGACTGTGACTTTTCGTGCAAAAGTGCCCAATTCGGCCTAAAATGCCTTCAGGGGCATTCTTATGATGAGAAATGTCGTTTAAAGGCATTTCCAGCTCAGAAAAGCATTTTTCAAGCGATTTCAACATTTCAAGTTAGACTGTGACTTTTCGTGCAAAAGTGCCCAATTCGGCCTAAAATGCCTTCAGGGGCATTCTTATTGTGAGAAATGTCGTTTAAAGGCATTTCCAGCTCAGAAAAGCATTTTTCAAGCGATTTCAACATTTCAGGTTGGACTGTGACTTTTCGTGCAAAAGTGCCCAATTCGGCCTAAAATGCCTTCAGGGGCATTCTTATGATGAGAAATGTCGTTTAAAGGCATTTCCAGCTCAGAAAAGCATTTTTCAAGCGATTTCAACATTTCAGGTAGGACTGTGACTTTTCGTGCAAAAGTGCCCAATTCGGCCTAAAATGCCTTCAGGGGCATTCTTATGATGAGAAATGTCGTTTAAAGGCATTTCCAGCTCAGAAAAGCATTTTTCAAGCGATTTCAACATTTCAGGTTGGACTGTGACTTTTCGTGCAAAAGTGCCCAATTCGGCCTAAAATGCCTTCAGGGGCATTCTTATGATGAGAAATGTCGTTTAAAGGCATTTCCAGCTCAGAAAAGCATTTTTCAAGCGATTTCAACATTTCAGGTAGGACTGTGACTTTTCGTGCAAAAGTGCCCAATTCGGCCTAAAATGCCTTCAGGGGCATTCTTATGATGAGAAATGTCGTTTAAAGGCATTTCCAGCTCAGAAAAGCATTTTTCAAGCGATTTCAACATTTCAAGTTAGACTGTGACTTTTCGTGCAAAAGTGCCCAATTCGGCCTAAAATGCCTTCAGGGGCATTCTTATTGTGAGAAATGTCGTTTAAAGGCATTTCCAGCTGAGAAAAGCATTTTTCAAGCGATTTCAACATTTCAGGTTGGACTGTGACTTTTCGTGCAAAAGTGCCCAATTCGGCCTAAAATGCCTTCAGGGGCATTCTTATGATGAGAAATGTCGTTTAAAGGCATTTCCAGCTCAGAAAAGCATTTTTCAAGCGATTTCAACATTTCAGGTAGGACTGTGACTTTTCGTGCAAAAGTGCCCAATTCGGCCTAAAATGCCTTCAGGGGCATTCTTATGATGAGAAATGTCGTTTAAAGGCATTTCCAGCTCAGAAAAGCATTTTTCAAGCGATTTCAACATTTCAGGTTGGACTGTGACTTTTCGTGCAAAAGTGCCGAATTCGGCCTAAAATGCCTTCAGGGGCATTCTTATGATGAGAAATGTCGTTTAAAGGCATTTCAAGCTCAGAAAAGCATTTTTCAAGCGATTTCAACATTTCAGATAGGACTGTGACTTTTCGTGCAAAAGTGCCCAATTCGGCCTAAAATGCCTTCAGGGGCATTCTTATGATGAGAAATGTCGTTTAAAGGCATTTCCAGCTCAGAAAAGCATTTTTCAAGCGATTTCAACATTTCAGGTTGGATTTTGACTTTTCATGCAAAGTGCCCAATTCGGCCTAAAATGCCTTCAGAAGCATTCTTATGATGAGAAATGTCGTTTAAAGGCATTTCCAGCTCAGAAAAGCATTTTTCAAGCGATTTCAACATTTCAGGTTGGATTGTGACTATTTCTGCAAAAGTGCCCAATTCGGCCTAAAATGCCTTCAGGAGCATTCTTATGATGAGAAATGTCGTTTAAAGGCATTTCCAGCTCAGAAAAGCATTTTTCAAGCGATTTCAACATTTCAGGTTGGATTTTGACTTTTCATGCAAAAGTGCCCAATTCGGCCTAAAATGCCTTCAGAAGCATTCTTATGATGAGAAATGTCGTTTAAAGGCATTTCCAGCTCAGAAAAGCATTTTTCAAGCGATTTCAACATTTCAGGTTGGATTTTGACTTTTCGTGCAAAAGTGCCCAATTCGGCCTAAAATGCCTTCAGGGGCATTCTTATGATGAGAAATGTCGTTTAAAGGCATTTCCAGCTCAGAAAAGCATTTTTCAAGCGATTTCAACATTTCAGGTTGGACTGTGACTTTTCGTGCAAAAGTGCCGAATTCGGCCTAAAATGCCTTCAGGGGCATTCTTATGATGAGAAATGTCGTTTAAAGGTATTTCAAGCTCAGAAAAGCATTTTTCAAGCGATTTCAACATTTCAGATAGGACTGTGACTTTTCGTGCAAAAGTGCCCAATTCGGCCTAAAATGCCTTCAGGGGCATTCTTATGATGAGAAATGTCGTTTAAAGGCATTTCCAGCTCAGAAAAGCATTTTTCAAGCGATTTCAACATTTCAGGTTGGATTTTGACTTTTCATGCAAAAGTGCCCAATTCGGCCTAAAATGCCTTCAGAAGCATTCTTATGATGAGAAATGTCGTTTAAAGGCATTTCCAGCTCAGAAAAGCATTTTTCAAGCGATTTCAACATTTCAGGTTGGATTGTGACTATTTCTGCAAAAGTGCCCAATTCGGCCTAAAATGCCTTCAGGAGCATTCTTATGATGAGAAATGTCGTTTAAAGGCATTTCCAGCTCAGAAAAGCATTTTTCATGCGATTTCAACATTTCAGGTTGGATTTTGACTTTTCATGCAAAAGTGCCCAATTCGGCCTAAAATGCCTTCAGAAGCATTCTTATGATGAGAAATGTCGTTTAAAGGCATTTCCAGCTCAAAAAAGCATTTTTCAAGCGATTTCAACATTTCAGGTTGGATTTTGACTTTTCATGCAAAAGTGCCCAATTCGGCCTAAAATGCCTTCAGAAGCATTCTTATGATGAGAAATGTCGTTTAAAGGCATTTCCAGCTCAGAAAAGCATTTTTCAAGCGATTTCAGCATTTCAGGTTGGATTGTGACTATTTCTGCAAAAGTGCCCAATTCGGCCTAAAATGCCTTCAGGAGCATTCTTATGATGAGAAATGTCGTTTAAAGGCATTTCCAGCTCAGAAAAGCATTTTTCAAGCGATTTCAACATTTCAGGTTGGATTTTGACTTTTCATGCAAAAGTGCCCAATTCGGCCTAAAATGCCTTCAGAAGCATTCTTATGATGAGAAATGTCGTTTAAAGGCATTTCCAGCTCAGAAAAGATTTTTTCAAGCGATTTCAGCATTTCAGGTTGGATTGTGACTATTTCTGCAAAAGTGCCCAATTCGGCCTAAAATGCCTTCAGGAGCATTCTTATGATGAGAAATGTCGTTTAAAAGGCATTTCCAGCTCAGAAAAGCATTTTTCAAGCGATTTCAGCATTTCAGGTTGGATTGTGACTATTTCTGCAAAAGTGCCCAATTCGGCCTAAAATGCCTTCAGGAGCATTCTTATGATGAGAAATGTCGTTTAAAGGCATTTCCAGCTCAGAAAAGCATTTTTCAAGCGATTTCAGCATTTCAGGTTGGATTGTGACTATTTCTGCAAAAGTGCCCAATTCGGCCTAAAATGCCTTCAGGAGCATTCTTATGATGAGAAATGTCGTTTAAAGGCATTTCCAGCTCAGAAAAGCATTTTTCAAGCGATTTCAACATTTCAGGTTGGATTTTGACTTTTCATGCAAAAGTGCCCAATTCGGCCTAAAATGCCTTCAGGGGCATTCTTATGATGAGAAATGTCGTTTAAAGGCATTTCCAGCTCAGAAAAGCATTTTTCAAGCGATTTCAACATTTCAGGTTGGACTGTGACTTTTCGTGCAAAAGTGCCCAATTCGGCCTAAAATGCCTTCAGGGGCATTCTTATGATGAGAAATGTCGTTTAAAGGCATTTCCAGCTCAGAAAAGCATTTTTCAAGCGATTTCAACATTTCAGATAGGACTGTGACTTTTCGTGCAAAAGTGCCCAATTCGGCCTAAAATGCCTTCAGGGGCATTCTTATGATGAGAAATGTCGTTTAAAGGCATTTCCAGCTCAGAAAAGCATTTTTCAAGCGATTTCAACATTTCAGATAGGACTGTGACTTTTCGTGCAAAAGTGCCCAATTCGGCCTAAAATGCCTTCAGGGGCATTCTTATGATGAGAAATGTCGTTTAAAGGCATTTCCAGCTCAGAAAAGCATTTTTCAAGCGATTTCAACATTTCAGGTTGGACTGTGACTTTTCGTGCAAAAGTGCCCAATTCGGCCTAAAATGCCTTCAGGGGCATTCTTATGATGAGAAATGTCGTTTAAAAGGCATTTCCAGCTCAGAAAAGCATTTTTCAAGCGATTTCAACATTTCAGGTAGGACTGTGACTTTTCGTGCAAAAGTGCCCAATTCGGCCTAAAATGCCTTCAGGGGCATTCTTATGATGAGAAATGTCGTTTAAAGGCATTTCCAGCTCAGAAAAGCATTTTTCAAGCGATTTCAACATTTCAGGTTAGACTGTGACTTTTCGTGCAAAAGTGCCCAATTCGGCCTAAAATGCCTTCAGGGGCATTCTCATGATGAGAAATGTCGTTTAAAAGGCATTTCCAGCTCAGAAAAGCATTTTTCAAGCGATTTCAACATTTCAGGTTGGACTGTGACTTTTCGTGCAAAAGTGCCCAATTCGGCCTAAAATGCCTTCAGGGGCATTCTTATTGTGAGAAATGTCGTTTAAAGGCATTTCCAGCTGAGAAAAGCATTTTTCAAGCGATTTCAACATTTCAGGTTGGACTGTGACTTTTCGTGCAAAAGTGCCCAATTCGGCCTAAAATGCCTTCAGGGGCATTCTTATGATGAGAAATGTCGTTTAAAGGCATTTCCAGCTCAGAAAAGCATTTTTCAAGCGATTTCAACATTTCAGGTAGGACTGTGACTTTTCGTGCAAAAGTGCCCAATTCGGCCTAAAATGCCTTCAGGGGCATTCTTATGATGAGAAATGTCGTTTAAAGGCATTTCCAGCTCAGAAAAGCATTTTTCAAGCGATTTCAACATTTCAGGTTGGACTGTGACTTTTCGTGCAAAAGTGCCGAATTCGGCCTAAAATGCCTTCAGGGGCATTCTTATGATGAGAAATGTCGTTTAAAGGCATTTCAAGCTCAGAAAAGCATTTTTCAAGCGATTTCAACATTTCAGATAGGACTGTGACTTTTCGTGCAAAAGTGCCCAATTCGGCCTAAAATGCCTTCAGGGGCATTCTTATGATGAGAAATGTCGTTTAAAGGCATTTCCAGCTCAGAAAAGCATTTTTCAAGCGATTTCAACATTTCAGGTTGGATTTTGACTTTTCATGCAAAGTGCCCAATTCGGCCTAAAATGCCTTCAGAAGCATTCTTATGATGAGAAATGTCGTTTAAAGGCATTTCCAGCTCAGAAAAGCATTTTTCAAGCGATTTCAACATTTCAGGTTGGATTGTGACTATTTCTGCAAAAGTGCCCAATTCGGCCTAAAATGCCTTCAGGAGCATTCTTATGATGAGAAATGTCGTTTAAAGGCATTTCCAGCTCAGAAAAGCATTTTTCAAGCGATTTCAACATTTCAGGTTGGATTTTGACTTTTCATGCAAAAGTGCCCAATTCGGCCTAAAATGCCTTCAGAAGCATTCTTATGATGAGAAATGTCGTTTAAAGGCATTTCCAGCTCAGAAAAGCATTTTTCAAGCGATTTCAACATTTCAGGTTGGATTTTGACTTTTCGTGCAAAAGTGCCCAATTCGGCCTAAAATGCCTTCAGGGGCATTCTTATGATGAGAAATGTCGTTTAAAGGCATTTCCAGCTCAGAAAAGCATTTTTCAAGCGATTTCAACATTTCAGGTTGGACTGTGACTTTTCGTGCAAAAGTGCCGAATTCGGCCTAAAATGCCTTCAGGGGCATTCTTATGATGAGAAATGTCGTTTAAAGGTATTTCAAGCTCAGAAAAGCATTTTTCAAGCGATTTCAACATTTCAGATAGGACTGTGACTTTTCGTGCAAAAGTGCCCAATTCGGCCTAAAATGCCTTCAGGGGCATTCTTATGATGAGAAATGTCGTTTAAAGGCATTTCCAGCTCAGAAAAGCATTTTTCAAGCGATTTCAACATTTCAGGTTGGATTTTGACTTTTCATGCAAAAGTGCCCAATTCGGCCTAAAATGCCTTCAGAAGCATTCTTATGATGAGAAATGTCGTTTAAAGGCATTTCCAGCTCAGAAAAGCATTTTTCAAGCGATTTCAACATTTCAGGTTGGATTGTGACTATTTCTGCAAAAGTGCCCAATTCGGCCTAAAATGCCTTCAGGAGCATTCTTATGATGAGAAATGTCGTTTAAAGGCATTTCCAGCTCAGAAAAGCATTTTTCATGCGATTTCAACATTTCAGGTTGGATTTTGACTTTTCATGCAAAAGTGCCCAATTCGGCCTAAAATGCCTTCAGAAGCATTCTTATGATGAGAAATGTCGTTTAAAGGCATTTCCAGCTCAAAAAAGCATTTTTCAAGCGATTTCAACATTTCAGGTTGGATTTTGACTTTTCATGCAAAAGTGCCCAATTCGGCCTAAAATGCCTTCAGAAGCATTCTTATGATGAGAAATGTCGTTTAAAGGCATTTCCAGCTCAGAAAAGCATTTTTCAAGCGATTTCAGCATTTCAGGTTGGATTGTGACTATTTCTGCAAAAGTGCCCAATTCGGCCTAAAATGCCTTCAGGAGCATTCTTATGATGAGAAATGTCGTTTAAAGGCATTTCCAGCTCAGAAAAGCATTTTTCAAGCGATTTCAACATTTCAGGTTGGATTTTGACTTTTCATGCAAAAGTGCCCAATTCGGCCTAAAATGCCTTCAGAAGCATTCTTATGATGAGAAATGTCGTTTAAAGGCATTTCCAGCTCAGAAAAGATTTTTTCAAGCGATTTCAGCATTTCAGGTTGGATTGTGACTATTTCTGCAAAAGTGCCCAATTCGGCCTAAAATGCCTTCAGGAGCATTCTTATGATGAGAAATGTCGTTTAAAGGCATTTCCAGCTCAGAAAAGCATTTTTCAAGCGATTTCAGCATTTCAGGTTGGATTGTGACTATTTCTGCAAAAGTGCCCAATTCGGCCTAAAATGCCTTCAGGAGCATTCTTATGATGAGAAATGTCGTTTAAAGGCATTTCCAGCTCAGAAAAGCATTTTTCAAGCGATTTCAGCATTTCAGGTTGGATTGTGACTATTTCTGCAAAAGTGCCCAATTCGGCCTAAAATGCCTTCAGGAGCATTCTTATGATGAGAAATGTCGTTTAAAGGCATTTCCAGCTCAGAAAAGCATTTTTCAAGCGATTTCAACATTTCAGGTTGGATTTTGACTTTTCATGCAAAAGTGCCCAATTCGGCCTAAAATGCCTTCAGGGGCATTCTTATGATGAGAAATGTCGTTTAAAGGCATTTCCAGCTCAGAAAAGCATTTTTCAAGCGATTTCAACATTTCAGGTTGGACTGTGACTTTTCGTGCAAAAGTGCCCAATTCGGCCTAAAATGCCTTCAGGGGCATTCTTATGATGAGAAATGTCGTTTAAAGGCATTTCCAGCTCAGAAAAGCATTTTTCAAGCGATTTCAACATTTCAGATAGGACTGTGACTTTTCGTGCAAAAGTGCCCAATTCGGCCTAAAATGCCTTCAGGGGCATTCTTATGATGAGAAATGTCGTTTAAAGGCATTTCCAGCTCAGAAAAGCATTTTTCAAGCGATTTCAACATTTCAGATAGGACTGTGACTTTTCGTGCAAAAGTGCCCAATTCGGCCTAAAATGCCTTCAGGGGCATTCTTATGATGAGAAATGTCGTTTAAAGGCATTTCCAGCTCAGAAAAGCATTTTTCAAGCGATTTCAACATTTCAGGTTGGACTGTGACTTTTCGTGCAAAAGTGCCCAATTCGGCCTAAAATGCCTTCAGGGGCATTCTTATGATGAGAAATGTCGTTTAAAGGCATTTCCAGCTCAGAAAAGCATTTTTCAAGCGATTTCAACATTTCAGGTAGGACTGTGACTTTTCGTGCAAAAGTGCCCAATTCGGCCTAAAATGCCTTCAGGGGCATTCTTATGATGAGAAATGTCGTTTAAAGGCATTTCCAGCTCAGAAAAGCATTTTTCAAGCGATTTCAACATTTCAGGTTAGACTGTGACTTTTCGTGCAAAAGTGCCCAATTCGGCCTAAAATGCCTTCAGGGGCATTCTCATGATGAGAAATGTCGTTTAAAGGCATTTCCAGCTCAGAAAAGCATTTTTCAAGCGATTTCAACATTTCAGGTTGGACTGTGACTTTTCGTGCAAAAGTGCCCAATTCGGCCTAAAATGCCTTCAGGGGCATTCTTATAATGAGAAATGTCGTTTAAAGGCATTTCCAGCTCAGAAAAGCATTTTTCAAGCGATTTCAACATTTCAGATAGGACTGTGACTTTTCGTGCAAAAGTGCCCAATTCGGCCTAAAATGCCTTCAGGGGCATTCTTATGATGAGAAATGTCGTTTAAAGGCATTTCCAGCTCAGAAAAGCATTTTTCAAGCGATTTCAACATTTCAGGTTGGACTGTGACTTTTCGTGCAAAAGTGCCGAATTCGGCCTAAAATGCCTTCAGGGGCATTCTTATGATGAGAAATGTCGTTTAAAGGCATTTCCAGCTCAGAAAAGCATTTTTCAAGCGATTTCAACATTTCAGGTTGGACTGTGACTTTTCGTGCAAAAGTGCCCAATTCGGCCTAAAATGCCTTCAGGGGCATTCTTATGATGAGAAATGTCGTTTAAAGGCATTTCCAGCTCAGAAAAGCATTTTTCAAGCGATTTCAACATTTCAGATAGGACTGTGACTTTTCGTGCAAAAGTGCCCAATTCGGCCTAAAATGCCTTCAGGGGCATTCTTATGATGAGAAATGTCGTTTAAAGGCATTTCCAGCTCAGAAAAGCATTTTTCAAGCGATTTCAACATTTCAGGTTGGACTGTGACTTTTCGTGCAAAAGTGCCGAATTCGGCCTAAAATGCCTTCAGGGGCATTCTTATGATGAGAAATGTCGTTTAAAGGCATTTCAAGCTCAGAAAAGCATTTTTCAAGCGATTTCAACATTTCAGATAGGACTGTGACTTTTCGTGCAAAAGTGCCCAATTCGGCCTAAAATGCCTTCAGGGGCATTCTTATGATGAGAAATGTCGTTTAAAGGCATTTCCAGCTCAGAAAAGCATTTTTCAAGCGATTTCAACATTTCAGGTTGGACTGTGACTTTTCGTGCAAAAGTGCCCAATTCGGCCTAAAATGCCTTCAGGGGCATTCTTATGATGAGAAATGTCGTTTAAAGGCATTTCCAGCTCAGACAAGCATTTTTCAAGCGATTTCAACATTTCAGATAGGACTGTGACTTTTCGTGCAAAAGTGCCCAATTCGGCCTAAAATGCCTTCAGGGGCATTCTTATGATGAGAAATGTCGTTTAAAGGCATTTCCAGCTCAGAAAAGCATTTTTCAAGCGATTTCAACATTTCAGGTTGGACTGTGACTTTTCGTGCAAAAGTGCCCAATTCGGCCTAAAATGCCTTCAGGGGCATTCTTATGATGAGAAATGTCGTTTAAAGGCATTTCCAGCTCAGAAAAGCATTTTTCAAGCGATTTCAACATTTCAGGTAGGACTGTGACTTTTCGTGCAAAAGTGCCCAATTCGGCCTAAAATGCCTTCAGGGGCATTCTTATGATGAGAAATGTCGTTTAAAGGCATTTTCAGCTCAGAAAAGCATTTTTCAAGCGATTTCAACACTTCAAGTTAGACTGTGACTTTTCGTGCAAAAGTGCCCAATTCGGCCTAAAATGCCTTCAGGGGCATTCTTATTGTGAGAAATGTCGTTTAAAGGCATTTCCAGCTCAGAAAAGCATTTTTCAAGCGATTTCAACATTTCAGGTTGGACTGTGACTTTTCGTGCAAAAGTGCCCAATTCGGCCTAAAATGCCTCCAGGGGCATTCTTATGATGAGAAATGTCGTTTAAAGGCATTTCCAGCTCAGAAAAGCATTTTTCAAGCGATTTCAACATTTCAGGTAGGACTGTGACTTTTCGTGCAAAAGTGCCCAATTCGGCCTAAAATGCCTTCAGGGGCATTCTTATGATGAGAAATGTCGTTTAAAGGCATTTCCAGCTCAGAAAAGCATTTTTCAAGCGATTTCAACATTTCAGGTTGGACTGTGACTTTTCGTGCAAAAGTGCCGAATTCGGCCTAAAATGCCTTCAGGGGCATTCTTATGATGAGAAATGTCGTTTAAAGGCATTTCAAGCTCAGAAAAGCATTTTTCAAGCGATTTCAACATTTCAGATAGGACTGTGACTTTTCGTGCAAAAGTGCCCAATTCGGCCTAAAATGCCTTCAGGGGCATTCTTATGATGAGAAATGTCGTTTAAAGGCATTTCCAGCTCAGAAAAGCATTTTTCAAGCGATTTCAACATTTCAGGTTGGATTTTGACTTTTCATGCAAAGTGCCCAATTCGGCCTAAAATGCCTTCAGAAGCATTCTTATGATGAGAAATGTCGTTTAAAGGCATTTCCAGCTCAGAAAAGCATTTTTCAAGCGATTTCAACATTTCAGGTTGGATTGTGACTATTTCTGCAAAAGTGCCCAATTCGGCCTAAAATGCCTTCAGGAGCATTCTTATGATGAGAAATGTCGTTTAAAGGCATTTCCAGCTCAGAAAAGCATTTTTCAAGCGATTTCAACATTTCAGGTTGGATTTTGACTTTTCATGCAAAAGTGCCCAATTCGGCCTAAAATGCCTTCAGAAGCATTCTTATGATGAGAAATGTCGTTTAAAGGCATTTCCAGCTCAGAAAAGCATTTTTCAAGCGATTTCAACATTTCAGGTTGGATTTTGACTTTTCATGCAAAAGTGCCCAATTCGGCCTAAAATGCATTCAGAAGCATTCTTATGATGAGAAATGTCGTTTAAAGGCATTTCCAGCTCAGAAAAGCATTTTTCAAGCGATTTCAGCATTTCAGGTTGGATTGTGACTATTTCTGCAAAAGTGCCCAATTCGGCCTAAAATGCCTTCAGGAGCATTCTTATGATGAGAAATGTCGTTTAAAGGCATTTCCAGCTCAGAAAAGCATTTTTCAAGCGATTTCAACATTTCAGGTTGGATTGTGACTATTTCTGCAAAAGTGCCCAATTCGGCCTAAAATGCCTTCAGGAGCATTCTTATGATGAGAAATGTCGTTTAAAGGCATTTCCAGCTCAGAAAAGCATTTTTCAAGCGATTTCAACATTTCAGGTTGGATTTTGACTTTTCATGCAAAAGTGCCCAATTCGGCCTAAAATGCCTTCAGAAGCATTCTTATGATGAGAAATGTCGTTTAAAGGCATTTCCAGCTCAGAAAAGCATTTTTCAAGCGATTTCAACATTTCAGGTTGGATTTTGACTTTTCGTGCAAAAGTGCCCAATTCGGCCTAAAATGCCTTCAGGGGCATTCTTATGATGAGAAATGTCGTTTAAAGGCATTTCCAGCTCAAAAAAGCATTTTTCAAGCGATTTCAACATTTCAGGTTGGACTGTGACTTTTCGTGCAAAAGTGCCGAATTCGGCCTAAAATGCCTTCAGGGGCATTCTTATGATGAGAAATGTCGTTTAAAGGTATTTCAAGCTCAGAAAAGCATTTTTCAAGCGATTTCAACATTTCAGATAGGACTGTGACTTTTCGTGCAAAAGTGCCCAATTCGCCTAAAATGCCTTCAGGGGCATTCTTATGATGAGAAATGTCGTTTAAAGGCATTTCCAGCTCAGAAAAGCATTTTTCAAGCGATTTCAACATTTCAGGTTGGATTTTGACTTTTCATGCAAAAGTGCCCAATTCGGCCTAAAATGCCTTCAGAAGCATTCTTATGATGAGAAATGTCGTTTTAAAGGCATTTCCAGCTCAGAAAAGCATTTTTCAAGCGATTTCAACATTTCAGGTTGGATTGTGACTATTTCTGCAAAAGTGCCCAATTCGGCCTAAAATGCCTTCAGGAGCATTCTTATGATGAGAAATGTCGTTTAAAGGCATTTCCAGCTCAGAAAAGCATTTTTCAAGCGATTTCAACATTTCAGGTTGGATTGTGACTATTTCTGCAAAAGTGCCCAATTCGGCCTAAAATGCCTTCAGGAGCATTCTTATGATGAGAAATGTCGTTTAAAGGCATTTCCAGCTCAGAAAAGCATTTTTCAAGCGATTTCAACATTTCAGGTTGGATTTTGACTTTTCATGCAAAAGTGCCCAATTCGGCCTAAAATGCCTTCAGAAGCATTCTTATGATGAGAAATGTCGTTTAAAGGCATTTCCAGCTCAGAAAAGCATTTTTCAAGCGATTTCAACATTTCAGGTTGGATTTTGACTTTTCGTGCAAAAGTGCCCAATTCGGCCTAAAATGCCTTCAGGGGCATTCTTATGATGAGAAATGTCGTTTAAAGGCATTTCCAGCTCAGAAAAGCATTTTTCAAGCGATTTCAACATTTCAGGTTGGACTGTGACTTTTCGTGCAAAAGTGCCGAATTCGGCCTAAAATGCCTTCAGGGGCATTCTTATGATGAGAAATGTCGTTTAAAGGTATTTCAAGCTCAGAAAAGCATTTTTCAAGCGATTTCAACATTTCAGATAGGACTGTGACTTTTCGTGCAAAAGTGCCCAATTCGGCCTAAAATGCCTTCAGGGGCATTCTTATGATGAGAAATGTCGTTTAAAGGCATTTCCAGCTCAGAAAAGCATTTTTCAAGCGATTTCAACATTTCAGGTTGGATTTTGACTTTTCATGCAAAAGTGCCCAATTCGGCCTAAAATGCCTTCAGAAGCATTCTTATGATGAGAAATGTCGTTTAAAGGCATTTCCAGCTCAGAAAAGCATTTTTCAAGCGATTTCAACATTTCAGGTTGGATTGTGACTATTTCTGCAAAAGTGCCCAATTCGGCCTAAAATGCCTTCAGGAGCATTCTTATGATGAGAAATGTCGTTTAAAGGCATTTCCAGCTCAGAAAAGCATTTTTCATGCGATTTCAACATTTCAGGTTGGATTTTGACTTTTCATGCAAAAGTGCCCAATTCGGCCTAAAATGCCTTCAGAAGCATTCTTATGATGAGAAATGTCGTTTAAAGGCATTTCCAGCTCAAAAAAGCATTTTTCAAGCGATTTCAACATTTCAGGTTGGATTTTGACTTTTCATGCAAAAGTGCCCAATTCGGCCTAAAATGCCTTCAGAAGCATTCTTATGATGAGAAATGTCGTTTAAAGGCATTTCCAGCTCAGAAAAGCATTTTTCAAGCGATTTCAGCATTTCAGGTTGGATTGTGACTATTTCTGCAAAAGTGCCCAATTCGGCCTAAAATGCCTTCAGGAGCATTCTTATGATGAGAAATGTCGTTTAAAGGCATTTCCAGCTCAGAAAAGCATTTTTCAAGCGATTTCAACATTTCAGGTTGGATTTTGACTTTTCATGCAAAAGTGCCCAATTCGGCCTAAAATGCCTTCAGAAGCATTCTTATGATGAGAAATGTCGTTTAAAGGCATTTCCAGCTCAGAAAAGATTTTTTCAAGCGATTTCAGCATTTCAGGTTGGATTGTGACTATTTCTGCAAAAGTGCCCAATTCGGCCTAAAATGCCTTCAGGAGCATTCTTATGATGAGAAATGTCGTTTAAAGGCATTTCCAGCTCAGAAAAGCATTTTTCAAGCGATTTCAGCATTTCAGGTTGGATTGTGACTATTTCTGCAAAAGTGCCCAATTCGGCCTAAAATGCCTTCAGGAGCATTCTTATGATGAGAAATGTCGTTTAAAGGCAATTCCAGCTCAGAAAAGCATTTTTCAAGCGATTTCAGCATTTCAGGTTGGATTGTGACTATTTCTGCAAAAGTGCCCAATTCGGCCTAAAATGCCTTCAGGAGCATTCTTATGATGAGAAATGTCGTTTAAAGGCATTTCCAGCTCAGAAAAGCATTTTTCAAGCGATTTCAACATTTCAGGTTGGATTTTGACTTTTCATGCAAAAGTGCCCAATTCGGCCTAAAATGCCTTCAGGGGCATTCTTATGATGAGAAATGTCGTTTAAAGGCATTTCCAGCTCAGAAAAGCATTTTTCAAGCGATTTCAACATTTCAGGTTGGACTGTGACTTTTCGTGCAAAAGTGCCGAATTCGGCCTAAAATGCCTTCAGGGGCATTCTTATGATGAGAAATGTCGTTTAAAGGTATTTCAAGCTCAGAAAAGCATTTTTCAAGCGATTTCAACATTTCAGATAGGACTGTGACTTTTCGTGCAAAAGTGCCCAATTCGGCCTAAAATGCCTTCAGGGGCATTCTTATGATGAGAAATGTCGTTTAAAGGCATTTCCAGCTCAGAAAAGCATTTTTCAAGCGATTTCAACATTTCAGGTTGGATTTTGACTTTTCATGCAAAAGTGCCCAATTCGGCCTAAAATGCCTTCAGAAGCATTCTTATGATGAGAAATGTCGTTTAAAGGCATTTCCAGCTCAGAAAAGCATTTTTCAAGCGATTTCAACATTTCAGGTTGGATTGTGACTATTTCTGCAAAAGTGCCCAATTCGGCCTAAAATGCCTTCAGGAGCATTCTTATGATGAGAAATGTCGTTTAAAGGCATTTCCAGCTCAGAAAAGCATTTTTCATGCGATTTCAACATTTCAGGTTGGATTTTGACTTTTCATGCAAAAGTGCCCAATTCGGCCTAAAATGCCTTCAGAAGCATTCTTATGATGAGAAATGTCGTTTAAAGGCATTTCCAGCTCAAAAAAGCATTTTTCAAGCGATTTCAACATTTCAGGTTGGATTTTGACTTTTCATGCAAAAGTGCCCAATTCGGCCTAAAATGCCTTCAGAAGCATTCTTATGATGAGAAATGTCGTTTAAAGGCATTTCCAGCTCAGAAAAGCATTTTTCAAGCGATTTCAGCATTTCAGGTTGGATTGTGACTATTTCTGCAAAAGTGCCCAATTCGGCCTAAAATGCCTTCAGGAGCATTCTTATGATGAGAAATGTCGTTTAAAGGCATTTCCAGCTCAGAAAAGCATTTTTCAAGCGATTTCAACATTTCAGGTTGGATTTTGACTTTTCATGCAAAAGTGCCCAATTCGGCCTAAAATGCCTTCAGAAGCATTCTTATGATGAGAAATGTCGTTTAAAGGCATTTCCAGCTCAGAAAAGATTTTTTCAAGCGATTTCAGCATTTCAGGTTGGATTGTGACTATTTCTGCAAAAGTGCCCAATTCGGCCTAAAATGCCTTCAGGAGCATTCTTATGATGAGAAATGTCGTTTAAAGGCATTTCCAGCTCAGAAAAGCATTTTTCAAGCGATTTCAGCATTTCAGGTTGGATTGTGACTATTTCTGCAAAAGTGCCCAATTCGGCCTAAAATGCCTTCAGGAGCATTCTTATGATGAGAAATGTCGTTTAAAGGCATTTCCAGCTCAGAAAAGCATTTTTCAAGCGATTTCAGCATTTCAGGTTGGATTGTGACTATTTCTGCAAAAGTGCCCAATTCGGCCTAAAATGCCTTCAGGAGCATTCTTATGATGAGAAATGTCGTTTAAAGGCATTTCCAGCTCAGAAAAGCATTTTTCAAGCGATTTCAACATTTCAGATAGGACTGTGACTTTTCGTGCAAAAGTGCCCAATTCGGCCTAAAATGCCTTCAGGGGCATTCTTATGATGAGAAATGTCGTTTAAAGGCATTTCCAGCTCAGAAAAGCATTTTTCAAGCGATTTCAACATTTCAGGTTGGATTTTGACTTTTCATGCAAAAGTGCCCAATTCGGCCTAAAATGCCTTCAGAAGCATTCTTATGATGAGAAATGTCGTTTAAAGGCATTTCCAGCTCAGAAAAGATTTTTTCAAGCGATTTCAGCATTTCAGGTTGGATTGTGACTATTTCTGCAAAAGTGCCCAATTCGGCCTAAAATGCCTTCAGGAGCATTCTTATGATGAGAAATGTCGTTTAAAGGCATTTCCAGCTCAGAAAAGCATTTTTCAAGCGATTTCAGCATTTCAGGTTGGATTGTGACTATTTCTGCAAAAGTGCCCAATTCGGCCTAAAATGCCTTCAGGAGCATTCTTATGATGAGAAATGTCGTTTAAAGGCAATTCCAGCTCAGAAAAGCATTTTTCAAGCGATTTCAGCATTTCAGGTTGGATTGTGACTATTTCTGCAAAAGTGCCCAATTCGGCCTAAAATGCCTTCAGGAGCATTCTTATGATGAGAAATGTCGTTTAAAGGCATTTCCAGCTCAGAAAAGCATTTTTCAAGCGATTTCAACATTTCAGGTTGGATTTTGACTTTTCATGCAAAAGTGCCCAATTCGGCCTAAAATGCCTTCAGGGGCATTCTTATGATGAGAAATGTCGTTTAAAGGCATTTCCAGCTCAGAAAAGCATTTTTCAAGCGATTTCAACATTTCAGGTTGGACTGTGACTTTTCGTGCAAAAGTGCCGAATTCGGCCTAAAATGCCTTCAGGGGCATTCTTATGATGAGAAATGTCGTTTAAAGGTATTTCAAGCTCAGAAAAGCATTTTTCAAGCGATTTCAACATTTCAGATAGGACTGTGACTTTTCGTGCAAAAGTGCCCAATTCGGCCTAAAATGCCTTCAGGGGCATTCTTATGATGAGAAATGTCGTTTAAAGGCATTTCCAGCTCAGAAAAGCATTTTTCAAGCGATTTCAACATTTCAGGTTGGATTTTGACTTTTCATGCAAAAGTGCCCAATTCGGCCTAAAATGCCTTCAGAAGCATTCTTATGATGAGAAATGTCGTTTAAAGGCATTTCCAGCTCAGAAAAGCATTTTTCAAGCGATTTCAACATTTCAGGTTGGATTGTGACTATTTCTGCAAAAGTGCCCAATTCGGCCTAAAATGCCTTCAGGAGCATTCTTATGATGAGAAATGTCGTTTAAAGGCATTTCCAGCTCAGAAAAGCATTTTTCATGCGATTTCAACATTTCAGGTTGGATTTTGACTTTTCATGCAAAAGTGCCCAATTCGGCCTAAAATGCCTTCAGAAGCATTCTTATGATGAGAAATGTCGTTTAAAGGCATTTCCAGCTCAAAAAAGCATTTTTCAAGCGATTTCAACATTTCAGGTTGGATTTTGACTTTTCATGCAAAAGTGCCCAATTCGGCCTAAAATGCCTTCAGAAGCATTCTTATGATGAGAAATGTCGTTTAAAGGCATTTCCAGCTCAGAAAAGCATTTTTCAAGCGATTTCAGCATTTCAGGTTGGATTGTGACTATTTCTGCAAAAGTGCCCAATTCGGCCTAAAATGCCTTCAGGAGCATTCTTATGATGAGAAATGTCGTTTAAAGGCATTTCCAGCTCAGAAAAGCATTTTTCAAGCGATTTCAACATTTCAGGTTGGATTTTGACTTTTCATGCAAAAGTGCCCAATTCGGCCTAAAATGCCTTCAGAAGCATTCTTATGATGAGAAATGTCGTTTAAAGGCATTTCCAGCTCAGAAAAGATTTTTTCAAGCGGATTTCAGCATTTCAGGTTGGATTGTGACTATTTCTGCAAAAGTGCCCAATTCGGCCTAAAATGCCTTCAGGAGCATTCTTATGATGAGAAATGTCGTTTAAAGGCATTTCCAGCTCAGAAAAGCATTTTTCAAGCGATTTCAGCATTTCAGGTTGGATTGTGACTATTTCTGCAAAAGTGCCCAATTCGGCCTAAAATGCCTTCAGGAGCATTCTATGATGAGAAATGTCGTTTAAAGGCATTTCCAGCTCAGAAAAGCATTTTTCAAGCGATTTCAGCATTTCAGGTTGGATTGTGACTATTTCTGCAAAAGTGCCCAATTCGGCCTAAAAATGCCTTCAGGAGCATTCTTATGATGAGAAATGTCGTTTAAAGGCATTCCAGCTCAGAAAAGCATTTTTCAAGCGATTTCAACATTTCAGGTTGGATTTTGACTTTTCATGCAAAAAGTGCCCAATTCGGCCTAAAATGCCTTCAGGGGCATTCTTATGATGAGAAATGTCGTTTAAAGGCATTTCCAGCTCAGAAAAGCATTCTTTTCAAGCGATTTCAACATTTCAGGTTGGACTGTGACTTTTCGTGCAAAAGTGCCCAATTCGGCCTAAAATGCCTTCAGGGGCATTGCTTGATGAGAAATGTCGTTTATAAAGGCATTTCCAGCTCAGAAAAGCATTTTTCAAGCGATTTCAACATTCAGATAGGACTGTGACTTTTCGTGCAAAAGTGCCCAATTCGGCCTAAAATGCTTCAGGGGCATTCTTATGATGAGAAATGTCGTTTTAAAGGCATTTCCAGCTCAGAAAAGCATTTTTCAAGCGATTTCAACATTTCAGATAGGACTGTGACTTTTCGTGCAAAAGTGCCCAATTCGGCCTAAAATGCCTTCAGGGGCATTCTTATGATGAGAAATGTCGTTTAAAAGGCATTTCCAGCTCAGAAAAGCATTTTTCAATGATTTCAACATTTCAGGTTGGACTGTGACTTTTCGTGCAAAAGTGCCCAATTCGGCCTAAAATGCCTTCAGGGGCATTCTTATGATGAGAAATGTCGTTTAAAGGCATTTCCAGCTCAGAAAAGCATTTTTCAAGCGATTTCAACATTTCAGGTAGGAGGACTGTGACTTTTCGTGCAAAAGTGCCCAATTCGGCCTAAAATGCCTTCAGGGGCATTCTTATGATGAGAAATGTCGTTTAAAAGGCATTTCCAGATCAGAAAAGCATTTTTCAAGCGATTTATTTCAGGTTAGACTGTGACTTTTCGTGCAAAAGTGCCCAATTCGGCCTAAAATGCCTTCAGGGGCATTCTCATGATGAGAAATGTCGTTTAAAGGCATTTCCAGCTCAGAAAAGCATTTTTCAAGCGATTTCAACATTTCAGGTTGGACTGTGACTTTTCGTGCAAAAGTGCCCAATTCGGCCTAAAATGCCTTCAGGGGCATTCTTATGATGAGAAATGTCGTTTAAAGGCATTTCCAGCTCAGAAAAGCATTTTTCAAGCGATTTCAACATTTCAGATAGGACTGTGACTTTTCGTGCAAAAGTGCCCAATTCGGCCTAAAATGCCTTCAGGGGCATTCTTATGATGAGAAATGTCGTTTAAAGGCATTTCCAGCTCAGAAAAGCATTTTTCAAGCGATTTCAACATTTCAGGTTGGACTGTGACTTTTCGTGCAAAAGTGCCGAATTCGGCCTAAAATGCCTTCAGGGGCATTCTTATGATGAGAAATGTCGTTTAAAGGCATTTCCAGCTCAGAAAAGCATTTTTCAAGCGATTTCAACATTTCAGGTTGGACTGTGACTTTTCGTGCAAAAGTGCCCAATTCGGCCTAAAATGCCTTCAGGGGCATTCTTATGATGAGAAATGTCGTTTAAAGGCATTTCCAGCTCAGAAAAGCATTTTTCAAGCGATTTCAACATTTCAGATAGGACTGTGACTTTTCGTGCAAAAGTGCCCAATTCGGCCTAAAATGCCTTCAGGGGCATTCTTATGATGAGAAATGTCGTTTAAAGGCATTTCCAGCTCAGAAAAGCATTTTTCAAGCGATTTCAACATTTCAGGTTGGACTGTGACTTTTCGTGCAAAAGTGCCGAATTCGGCCTAAAATGCCTTCAGGGGCATTCTTATGATGAGAAATGTCGTTTAAAGGCATTTCAAGCTCAGAAAAGCATTTTTCAAGCGATTTCAACATTTCAGATAGGACTGTGACTTTTCGTGCAAAAGTGCCCAATTCGGCCTAAAATGCCTTCAGGGGCATTCTTATGATGAGAAATGTCGTTTAAAGGCATTTCCAGCTCAGAAAAGCATTTTTCAAGCGATTTCAACATTTCAGGTTGGACTGTGACTTTTCGTGCAAAAGTGCCCAATTCGGCCTAAAATGCCTTCAGGGGCATTCTTATGATGAGAAATGTCGTTTAAAGGCATTTCCAGCTCAGACAAGCATTTTTCAAGCGATTTCAACATTTCAGATAGGACTGTGACTTTTCGTGCAAAAGTGCCCAATTCGGCCTAAAATGCCTTCAGGGGCATTCTTATGATGAGAAATGTCGTTTAAAGGCATTTCCAGCTCAGAAAAGCATTTTTCAAGCGATTTCAACATTTCAGGTTGGACTGTGACTTTTCGTGCAAAAGTGCCCAATTCGGCCTAAAATGCCTTCAGGGGCATTCTTATGATGAGAAATGTCGTTTAAAGGCATTTCCAGCTCAGAAAAGCATTTTTCAAGCGATTTCAACATTTCAGGTAGGACTGTGACTTTTCGTGCAAAAGTGCCCAATTCGGCCTAAAATGCCTTCAGGGGCATTCTTATGATGAGAAATGTCGTTTAAAGGCATTTTCAGCTCAGAAAAGCATTTTTCAAGCGATTTCAACATTTCAAGTTAGACTGTGACTTTTCGTGCAAAAGTGCCCAATTCGGCCTAAAATGCCTTCAGGGGCATTCTTATTGTGAGAAATGTCGTTTAAAGGCATTTCCAGCTCAGAAAAGCATTTTTCAAGCGATTTCAACATTTCAGGTTGGACTGTGACTTTTCGTGCAAAAGTGCCCAATTCGGCCTAAAATGCCTTCAGGGGCATTCTTATGATGAGAAATGTCGTTTAAAGGCATTTCCAGCTCAGAAAAGCATTTTTCAAGCGATTTCAACATTTCAGGTAGGACTGTGACTTTTCGTGCAAAAGTGCCCAATTCGGCCTAAAATGCCTTCAGGGGCATTCTTATGATGAGAAATGTCGTTTAAAGGCATTTCCAGCTCAGAAAAGCATTTTTCAAGCGATTTCAACATTTCAGGTTGGACTGTGACTTTTCGTGCAAAAGTGCCGAATTCGGCCTAAAATGCCTTCAGGGGCATTCTTATGATGAGAAATGTCGTTTAAAGGCATTTCAAGCTCAGAAAAGCATTTTTCAAGCGATTTCAACATTTCAGATAGGACTGTGACTTTTCGTGCAAAAGTGCCCAATTCGGCCTAAAATGCCTTCAGGGGCATTCTTATGATGAGAAATGTCGTTTAAAGGCATTTCCAGCCTCAGAAAAGCATTTTTCAAGCGATTTCAACATTTCAGGTTGGATTTTGACTTTTCATGCAAAGTGCCCAATTCGGCCTAAAATGCCTTCAGAAGCATTCTTATGATGAGAAATGTCGTTTAAAGGCATTTCCAGCTCAGAAAAGCATTTTTCAAGCGATTTCAACATTTCAGGTTGGATTGTGACTATTTCTGCAAAAGTGCCCAATTCGGCCTAAAATGCCTTCAGGAGCATTCTTATGATGAGAAATGTCGTTTAAAGGCATTTCCAGCTCAGAAAAGCATTTTTCAAGCGATTTCAACATTTCAGGTTGGATTTTGACTTTTCATGCAAAAGTGCCCAATTCGGCCTAAAATGCCTTCAGGAGCATTCTTATGATGAGAAATGTCGTTTAAAGGCATTTCCAGCTCAGAAAAGCATTTTTCAAGCGATTTCAACATTTCAGGTTGGATTTTGACTTTTCATGCAAAAGTGCCCAATTCGGCCTAAAATGCATTCAGAAGCATTCTTATGATGAGAAATGTCGTTTAAAGGCATTTCCAGCTCAGAAAAGCATTTTTCAAGCGATTTCAGCATTTCAGGTTGGATTGTGACTATTTCTGCAAAAGTGCCCAATTCGGCCTAAAATGCCTTCAGGAGCATTCTTATGATGAGAAATGTCGTTTAAAGGCATTTTCCAGCTCAGAAAAGCATTTTTCAAGCGATTTCAACATTTCAGGTTGGATTGTGACTATTTCTGCAAAAGTGCCCAATTCGGCCTAAAATGCCTTCAGGAGCATTCTTATGATGAGAAATGTCGTTTAAAGGCATTTCCAGCTCAGAAAAGCATTTTTCAAGCGATTTCAACATTTCAGGTTGGATTTTGACTTTTCATGCAAAAGTGCCAATTCGGCCTAAAATGCCTTCAGAAGCATTCTTATGATGAGAAATGTCGTTTAAAGGCATTTCCAGCTCAGAAAAGCATTTTTCAAGCGATTTCAACATTTCAGGTTGGATTTTGACTTTTCGTGCAAAAGTGCCCAATTCGGCCTAAAATGCCTTCAGGGGCATTCTTATGATGGAGAAATGTCGTTTAAAGGCATTTCCAGCTCAGAAAAGCATTTTCAAGCGATTTCAACATTTCAGGTTGGACTGTGACTTTTCGTGCAAAAGTGCCGAATTCGGCCTAAAATGCCTTCAGGGGCATTCTTATGATGAGAAATGTCGTTTAAAGGTATTTCAAGCTCAGAAAAGCATTTTTCAAGCGATTTCAACATTTCAGATAGGACTGTGACTTTTCGTGCAAAAGTGCCCAATTCGCCTAAAATGCCTTCAGGGGCATTCTTATGATGAGAAATGTCGTTTAAAGGCATTTCCAGCTCAGAAAAGCATTTTTCAAGCGATTTTCAACATTTCAGGTTGGATTTTGACTTTTCATGCAAAAGTGCCCAATTCGGCCTAAAATGCCTTCAGAAGCATTCTTATGATGAGAAATGTCGTTTAAAGGCATTTCCAGCTCAGAAAAGCATTTTTCAAGCGATTTCAACATTTCAGGTTGGATTGTGACTATTTCTGCAAAAGTGCCCAATTCGGCCTAAAATGCCTTCAGGAGCATTCTTATGATGAGAAATGTCGTTTAAAGGCATTTCCAGCTCAGAAAAGCATTTTTCAAGCGATTTCAACATTTCAGGTTGGATTGTGACTATTTCTGCAAAAGTGCCCAATTCGGCCTAAAATGCCTTCAGGAGCATTCTTATGATGAGAAATGTCGTTTAAAGGCATTCCAGCTCAGAAAAGCATTTTTCAAGCGATTTCAACATTTCAGGTTGGATTTTGACTTTTCATGCAAAAGTGCCCAATTCGGCCTAAAATGCCTTCAGAAGCATTCTTATGATGAGAAATGTCGTTTAAAGGCATTTCCAGCTCAGAAAAGCATTTTTCAAGCGATTTCAACATTTCAGGTTGGATTTTGACTTTTCGTGCAAAAGTGCCCAATTCGGCCTAAAATGCCTTCAGGGGCATTCTTATGATGAGAAATGTCGTTTAAAGGCATTTCCAGCTCAGAAAAGCATTTTTCAAGCGATTTCAACATTTCAGGTTGGACTGTGACTTTTCGTGCAAAAGTGCCGAATTCGGCCTAAAATGCCTTCAGGGGCATTCTTATGATGAGAAATGTCGTTTAAAGGTATTTCAAGCTCAGAAAAGCATTTTTCAAGCGATTTCAACATTTCAGATAGGACTGTGACTTTTCGTGCAAAAGTGCCCAATTCGGCCTAAAATGCCTTCAGGGGCATTCTTATGATGAGAAATGTCGTTTAAAGGCATTTCCAGCTCAGAAAAGCATTTTTCAAGCGATTTCAACATTTCAGGTTGGATTTTGACTTTTCATGCAAAAGTGCCCAATTCGGCCTAAAATGCCTTCAGAAGCATTCTTATGATGAGAAATGTCGTTTAAAGGCATTTCCAGCTCAGAAAAGCATTTTTCAAGCGATTTCAACATTTCAGGTTGGATTGTGACTATTTCTGCAAAAGTGCCCAATTCGGCCTAAAATGCCTTCAGGAGCATTCTTATGATGAGAAATGTCGTTTAAAGGCATTTCCAGCTCAGAAAAGCATTTTTCATGCGATTTCAACATTTCAGGTTGGATTTTGACTTTTCATGCAAAAGTGCCCAATTCGGCCTAAAATGCCTTCAGAAGCATTCTTATGATGAGAAATGTCGTTTAAAGGCATTTCCAGCTCAAAAAAGCATTTTTCAAGCGATTTCAACATTTCAGGTTGGATTTTGACTTTTCATGCAAAAGTGCCCAATTCGGCCTAAAATGCCTTCAGAAGCATTCTTATGATGAGAAATGTCGTTTAAAGGCATTTCCAGCTCAGAAAAGCATTTTTCAAGCGATTTCAGCATTTCAGGTTGGATTGTGACTATTTCTGCAAAAGTGCCCAATTCGGCCTAAAATGCCTTCAGGAGCATTCTTATGATGAGAAATGTCGTTTAAAGGCATTTCCAGCTCAGAAAAGCATTTTTCAAGCGATTTCAACATTTCAGGTTGGATTTTGACTTTTCATGCAAAAGTGCCCAATTCGGCCTAAAATGCCTTCAGAAGCATTCTTATGATGAGAAATGTCGTTTAAAGGCATTTCAAGCTCAGAAAAGATTTTTTCAAGCGATTTCAGCATTTCAGGTTGGATTGTGACTATTTCTGCAAAAGTGCCCAATTCGGCCTAAAATGCCTTCAGGAGCATTCTTATGATGAGAAATGTCGTTTAAAGGCATTTCCAGCTCAGAAAAGCATTTTTCAAGCGATTTCAGCATTTCAGGTTGGATTGTGACTATTTCTGCAAAAGTGCCCAATTCGGCCTAAAATGCCTTCAGGAGCATTCTTATGATGAGAAATGTCGTTTAAAGGCAATTCCAGCTCAGAAAAGCATTTTTCAAGCGATTTCAGCATTTCAGGTTGGATTGTGACTATTTCTGCAAAAGTGCCCAATTCGGCCTAAAATGCCTTCAGGAGCATTCTTATGATGAGAAATGTCGTTTAAAGGCATTTCCAGCTCAGAAAAGCATTTTTCAAGCGATTTCAACATTTCAGGTTGGATTTTGACTTTTCATGCAAAAGTGCCCAATTCGGCCTAAAATGCCTTCAGGGGCATTCTTATGATGAGAAATGTCGTTTAAAGGCATTTCCAGCTCAGAAAAGCATTTTTCAAGCGATTTCAACATTTCAGGTTGGACTGTGACTTTTCGTGCAAAAGTGCCGAATTCGGCCTAAAATGCCTTCAGGGGCATTCTTATGATGAGAAATGTCGTTTAAAGGTATTTCAAGCTCAGAAAAGCATTTTTCAAGCGATTTCAACATTTCAGATAGGACTGTGACTTTTCGTGCAAAAGTGCCCAATTCGGCCTAAAATGCCTTCAGGGGCATTCTTATGATGAGAAATGTCGTTTAAAGGCATTTCCAGCTCAGAAAAGCATTTTTCAAGCGATTTCAACATTTCAGGTTGGATTTTGACTTTTCATGCAAAAGTGCCCAATTCGGCCTAAAATGCCTTCAGAAGCATTCTTATGATGAGAAATGTCGTTTAAAGGCATTTCCAGCTCAGAAAAGCATTTTTCAAGCGATTTCAACATTTCAGGTTGGATTGTGACTATTTCTGCAAAAGTGCCCAATTCGGCCTAAAATGCCTTCAGGAGCATTCTTATGATGAGAAATGTCGTTTAAAGGCATTTCCAGCTCAGAAAAGCATTTTTCATGCGATTTCAACATTTCAGGTTGGATTTTGACTTTTCATGCAAAAGTGCCCAATTCGGCCTAAAATGCCTTCAGAAGCATTCTTATGATGAGAAATGTCGTTTAAAGGCATTTCCAGCTCAAAAAAGCATTTTTCAAGCGATTTCAACATTTCAGGTTGGATTTTGACTTTTCATGCAAAAGTGCCCAATTCGGCCTAAAATGCCTTCAGAAGCATTCTTATGATGAGAAATGTCGTTTAAAGGCATTTCCAGCTCAGAAAAGCATTTTTCAAGCGATTTCAGCATTTCAGGTTGGATTGTGACTATTTCTGCAAAAGTGCCCAATTCGGCCTAAAATGCCTTCAGGAGCATTCTTATGATGAGAAATGTCGTTTAAAGGCATTTCCAGCTCAGAAAAGCATTTTTCAAGCGATTTCAACATTTCAGGTTGGATTTTGACTTTTCATGCAAAAGTGCCCAATTCGGCCTAAAATGCCTTCAGAAGCATTCTTATGATGAGAAATGTCGTTTAAAGGCATTTCCAGCTCAGAAAAGATTTTTTCAAGCGATTTCAGCATTTCAGGTTGGATTGTGACTATTTCTGCAAAAGTGCCCAATTCGGCCTAAAATGCCTTCAGGAGCATTCTTATGATGAGAAATGTCGTTTAAAGGCATTTCCAGCTCAGAAAAGCATTTTTCAAGCGATTTCAGCATTTCAGGTTGGATTGTGACTATTTCTGCAAAAGTGCCCAATTCGGCCTAAAATGCCTTCAGGAGCATTCTTATGATGAGAAATGTCGTTTAAAGGCATTTCCAGCTCAGAAAAGCATTTTTCAAGCGATTTCAGCATTTCAGGTTGGATTGTGACTATTTCTGCAAAAGTGCCCAATTCGGCCTAAAATGCCTTCAGGAGCATTCTTATGATGAGAAATGTCGTTTAAAGGCATTTCCAGCTCAGAAAAGCATTTTTCAAGCGATTTCAACATTTCAGGTTGGATTTTGACTTTTCATGCAAAAGTGCCCAATTCGGCCTAAAATGCCTTCAGGGGCATTCTTATGATGAGAAATGTCGTTTAAAGGCATTTCCAGCTCAGAAAAGCATTTTTCAAGCGATTTCAACATTTCAGGTTGGACTGTGACTTTTCGTGCAAAAGTGCCCAATTCGGCCTAAAATGCCTTCAGGGGCATTCTTATGATGAGAAATGTCGTTTAAAGGCATTTCCAGCTCAGAAAAGCATTTTTCAAGCGATTTCAACATTTCAGATAGGACTGTGACTTTTCGTGCAAAAGTGCCCAATTCGGCCTAAAATGCCTTCAGGGGCATTCTTATGATGAGAAATGTCGTTTAAAGGCATTTCCAGCTCAGAAAAGCATTTTTCAAGCGATTTCAACATTTCAGATAGGACTGTGACTTTTCGTGCAAAAGTGCCCAATTCGGCCTAAAATGCCTTCAGGGGCATTCTTATGATGAGAAATGTCGTTTAAAGGCATTTCCAGCTCAGAAAAGCATTTTTCAATTGATTTCAACATTTCAGGTTGGACTGTGACTTTTCGTGCAAAAGTGCCCAATTCGGCCTAAAATGCCTTCAGGGGCATTCTTATGATGAGAAATGTCGTTTAAAGGCATTTCCAGCTCAGAAAAGCATTTTTCAAGCGATTTCAACATTTCAGGTAGGACTGTGACTTTTCGTGCAAAAGTGCCCAATTCGGCCTAAAATGCCTTCAGGGGCATTCTTATGATGAGAAATGTCGTTTAAAGGCATTTCCAGATCAGAAAAGCATTTTTCAAGCGATTTCAACATTTCAGGTTAGACTGTGACTTTTCGTGCAAAAGTGCCCAATTCGGCCTAAAATGCCTTCAGGGGCATTCTCATGATGAGAAATGTCGTTTAAAGGCATTTCCAGCTCAGAAAAGCATTTTTCAAGCGATTTCAACATTTCAGGTTGGACTGTGACTTTTCGTGCAAAAGTGCCCAATTCGGCCTAAAATGCCTTCAGGGGCATTCTTATGATGAGAAATGTCGTTTAAAGGCATTTCCAGCTCAGAAAAGCATTTTTCAAGCGATTTCAACATTTCAGATAGGACTGTGACTTTTCGTGCAAAAGTGCCCAATTCGGCCTAAAATGCCTTCAGGGGCATTCTTATGATGAGAAATGTCGTTTAAAGGCATTTCCAGCTCAGAAAAGCATTTTTCAAGCGATTTCAACATTTCAGGTTGGACTGTGACTTTTCGTGCAAAAGTGCCGAATTCGGCCTAAAATGCCTTCAGGGGCATTCTTATGATGAGAAATGTCGTTTAAAGGCATTTCCAGCTCAGAAAAGCATTTTTCAAGCGATTTCAACATTTCAGGTTGGACTGTGACTTTTCGTGCAAAAGTGCCCAATTCGGCCTAAAATGCCTTCAGGGGCATTCTTATGATGAGAAATGTCGTTTAAAGGCATTTCCAGCTCAGAAAAGCATTTTTCAAGCGATTTCAACATTTCAGATAGGACTGTGACTTTTCGTGCAAAAGTGCCCAATTCGGCCTAAAATGCCTTCAGGGGCATTCTTATGATGAGAAATGTCGTTTAAAGGCATTTCCAGCTCAGAAAAGCATTTTTCAAGCGATTTCAACATTTCAGGTTGGACTGTGACTTTTCGTGCAAAAGTGCCGAATTCGGCCTAAAATGCCTTCAGGGGCATTCTTATGATGAGAAATGTCGTTTAAAGGCATTTCAAGCTCAGAAAAGCATTTTTCAAGCGATTTCAACATTTCAGATAGGACTGTGACTTTTCGTGCAAAAGTGCCCAATTCGGCCTAAAATGCCTTCAGGGGCATTCTTATGATGAGAAATGTCGTTTAAAGGCATTTCCAGCTCAGAAAAGCATTTTTCAAGCGATTTCAACATTTCAGGTTGGACTGTGACTTTTCGTGCAAAAGTGCCCAATTCGGCCTAAAATGCCTTCAGGGGCATTCTTATGATGAGAAATGTCGTTTAAAGGCATTTCCAGCTCAGACAAGCATTTTTCAAGCGATTTCAACATTTCAGATAGGACTGTGACTTTTCGTGCAAAAGTGCCCAATTCGGCCTAAAATGCCTTCAGGGGCATTCTTATGATGAGAAATGTCGTTTAAAGGCATTTCCAGCTCAGAAAAGCATTTTTCAAGCGATTTCAACATTTCAGGTTGGATTTTGACTTTTCGTGCAAAAGTGCCCAATTCGGCCTAAAATGCCTTCAGGGGCATTCTTATGATGAGAAATGTCGTTTAAAGGCATTTTCAGCTCAGAAAAGCATTTTTCAAGCGATTTCAACATTTCAAGTTAGACTGTGACTTTTCGTGCAAAAGTGCCCAATTCGGCCTAAAATGCCTTCAGGGGCATTCTTATTGTGAGAAATGTCGTTTAAAGGCATTTCCAGCTCAGAAAAGCATTTTTCAAGCGATTTCAACATTTCAGGTTGGACTGTGACTTTTCGTGCAAAAGTGCCCAATTCGGCCTAAAATGCCTTCAGGGGCATTCTTATGATGAGAAATGTCGTTTAAAGGCATTTCCAGCTCAGAAAAGCATTTTTCAAGCGATTTCAACATTTCAGGTAGGACTGTGACTTTTCGTGCAAAAGTGCCCAATTCGGCCTAAAATGCCTTCAGGGGCATTCTTATGATGAGAAATGTCGTTTAAAGGCATTTCCAGCTCAGAAAAGCATTTTTCAAGCGATTTCAACATTTCAGGTTGGACTGTGACTTTTCGTGCAAAAGTGCCGAATTCGGCCTAAAATGCCTTCAGGGGCATTCTTATGATGAGAAATGTCGTTTAAAGGCATTTCAAGCTCAGAAAAGCATTTTTCAAGCGATTTCAACATTTCAGATAGGACTGTGACTTTTCGTGCAAAAGTGCCCAATTCGGCCTAAAATGCCTTCAGGGGCATTCTTATGATGAGAAATGTCGTTTAAAGGCATTTCCAGCTCAGAAAAGCATTTTTCAAGCGATTTCAACATTTCAGGTTGGATTTTGACTTTTCATGCAAAGTGCCCAATTCGGCCTAAAATGCCTTCAGAAGCATTCTTATGATGAGAAATGTCGTTTAAAGGCATTTCCAGCTCAGAAAAGCATTTTTCAAGCGATTTCAACATTTCAGGTTGGATTGTGACTATTTCTGCAAAAGTGCCCAATTCGGCCTAAAATGCCTTCAGGAGCATTCTTATGATGAGAAATGTCGTTTAAAGGCATTTCCAGCTCAGAAAAGCATTTTTCAAGCGATTTCAACATTTCAGGTTGGATTTTGACTTTTCATGCAAAAGTGCCCAATTCGGCCTAAAATGCCTTCAGAAGCATTCTTATGATGAGAAATGTCGTTTAAAGGCATTTCCAGCTCAGAAAAGCATTTTTCAAGCGATTTCAACATTTCAGGTTGGATTTTGACTTTTCATGCAAAAGTGCCCAATTCGGCCTAAAATGCATTCAGAAGCATTCTTATGATGAGAAATGTCGTTTAAAGGCATTTCCAGCTCAGAAAAGCATTTTTCAAGCGATTTCAGCATTTCAGGTTGGATTGTGACTATTTCTGCAAAAGTGCCCAATTCGGCCTAAAATGCCTTCAGGAGCATTCTTATGATGAGAAATGTCGTTTAAAGGCATTTCCAGCTCAGAAAAGCATTTTTCAAGCGATTTCAACATTTCAGGTTGGATTTTGACTTTTCATGCAAAAGTGCCCAATTCGGCCTAAAATGCCTTCAGAAGCATTCTTATGATGAGAAATGTCGTTTAAAGGCATTTCCAGCTCAGAAAAGATTTTTTCAAGCGATTTCAGCATTTCAGGTTGGATTGTGACTATTTCTGCAAAAGTGCCCAATTCGGCCTAAAATGCCTTCAGGAGCATTCTTATGATGAGAAATGTCGTTTAAAGGCATTTCCAGCTCAGAAAAGCATTTTTCAAGCGATTTCAGCATTTCAGGTTGGATTGTGACTATTTCTGCAAAAGTGCCCAATTCGGCCTAAAATGCCTTCAGGAGCATTCTTATGATGAGAAATGTCGTTTAAAGGCATTTCCAGCTCAGAAAAGCATTTTTCAAGCGATTTCAGCATTTCAGGTTGGATTGTGACTATTTCTGCAAAAGTGCCCAATTCGGCCTAAAATGCCTTCAGGAGCATTCTTATGATGAGAAATGTCGTTTAAAGGCATTTCCAGCTCAGAAAAGCATTTTTCAAGCGATTTCAACATTTCAGGTTGGATTTTGACTTTTCATGCAAAAGTGCCCAATTCGGCCTAAAATGCCTTCAGGGGCATTCTTATGATGAGAAATGTCGTTTAAAGGCATTTCCAGCTCAGAAAAGCATTTTTCAAGCGATTTCAACATTTCAGGTTGGACTGTGACTTTTCGTGCAAAAGTGCCCAATTCGGCCTAAAATGCCTTCAGGGGCATTCTTATGATGAGAAATGTCGTTTAAAGGCATTTCCAGCTCAGAAAAGCATTTTTCAAGCGATTTCAACATTTCAGGTTGGACTGTGACTTTTCGTGCAAAAGTGCCCAATTCGGCCTAAAATGCCTTCAGGGGCATTCTTATGATGAGAAATGTCGTTTAAAGGCATTTCCAGCTCAGAAAAGCATTTTTCAAGCGATTTCAACATTTCAGATAGGACTGTGACTTTTCGTGCAAAAGTGCCCAATTCGGCCTAAAATGCCTTCAGGGGCATTCTTATGATGAGAAATGTCGTTTAAAGGCATTTCCAGCTCAGAAAAGCATTTTTCAAGCGATTTCAACATTTCAGATAGGACTGTGACTTTTCGTGCAAAAGTGCCCAATTCGGCCTAAAATGCCTTCAGGGGCATTCTTATGATGAGAAATGTCGTTTAAAGGCATTTCCAGCTCAGAAAAGCATTTTTCAAGCGATTTCAACATTTCAGGTTGGACTGTGACTTTTCGTGCAAAAGTGCCCAATTCGGCCTAAAATGCCTTCAGGGGCATTCTTATGATGAGAAATGTCGTTTAAAGGCATTTCCAGCTCAGAAAAGCATTTTTCAAGCGATTTCAACATTTCAGGTAGGACTGTGACTTTTCGTGCAAAAGTGCCCAATTCGGCCTAAAATGCCTTCAGGGGCATTCTTATGATGAGAAATGTCGTTTAAAGGCATTTCCAGCTCAGAAAAGCATTTTTCAAGCGATTTCAACATTTCAGGTTAGACTGTGACTTTTCGTGCAAAAGTGCCCAATTCGGCCTAAAATGCCTTCAGGGGCATTCTCATGATGAGAAATGTCGTTTAAAGGCATTTCCAGCTCAGAAAAGCATTTTTCAAGCGATTTCAACATTTCAGATAGGACTGTGACTTTTCGTGCAAAAGTGCCCAATTCGGCCTAAAATGCCTTCAGGGGCATTCTTATGATGAGAAATGTCGTTTAAAGGCATTTCCAGCTCAGAAAAGCATTTTTCAAGCGATTTCAACATTTCAGGTTGGACTGTGACTTTTCGTGCAAAAGTGCCGAATTCGGCCTAAAATGCCTTCAGGGGCATTCTTATGATGAGAAATGTCGTTTAAAGGCATTTCCAGCTCAGAAAAGCATTTTTCAAGCGATTTCAACATTTCAGGTTGGACTGTGACTTTTCGTGCAAAAGTGCCCAATTCGGCCTAAAATGCCTTCAGGGGCATTCTTATGATGAGAAATGTCGTTTAAAGGCATTTCCAGCTCAGAAAAGCATTTTTCAAGCGATTTCAACATTTCAGATAGGACTGTGACTTTTCGTGCAAAAGTGCCCAATTCGGCCTAAAATGCCTTCAGGGGCATTCTTATGATGAGAAATGTCGTTTAAAGGCATTTCCAGCTCAGAAAAGCATTTTTCAAGCGATTTCAACATTTCAGGTTGGACTGTGACTTTTCGTGCAAAAGTGCCGAATTCGGCCTAAAATGCCTTCAGGGGCATTCTTATGATGAGAAATGTCGTTTAAAGGCATTTCAAGCTCAGAAAAGCATTTTTCAAGCGATTTCAACATTTCAGATAGGACTGTGACTTTTCGTGCAAAAGTGCCCAATTCGGCCTAAAATGCCTTCAGGGGCATTCTTATGATGAGAAATGTCGTTTAAAGGCATTTCCAGCTCAGAAAAGCATTTTTCAAGCGATTTCAACATTTCAGGTTGGACTGTGACTTTTCGTGCAAAAGTGCCCAATTCGGCCTAAAATGCCTTCAGGGGCATTCTTATGATGAGAAATGTCGTTTAAAGGCATTTCCAGCTCAGACAAGCATTTTTCAAGCGATTTCAACATTTCAGATAGGACTGTGACTTTTCGTGCAAAAGTGCCCAATTCGGCCTAAAATGCCTTCAGGGGCATTCTTATGATGAGAAATGTCGTTTAAAGGCATTTCCAGCTCAGAAAAGCATTTTTCAAGCGATTTCAACATTTCAGGTTGGACTGTGACTTTTCGTGCAAAAGTGCCCAATTCGGCCTAAAATGCCTTCAGGGGCATTCTTATGATGAGAAATGTCGTTTAAAGGCATTTCCAGCTCAGAAAAGCATTTTTCAAGCGATTTCAACATTTCAGGTAGGACTGTGACTTTTCGTGCAAAAGTGCCCAATTCGGCCTAAAATGCCTTCAGGGGCATTCTTATGATGAGAAATGTCGTTTAAAGGCATTTCCAGCTCAGACAAGCATTTTTCAAGCGATTTCAACATTTCAGATAGGACTGTGACTTTTCGTGCAAAAGTGCCCAATTCGGCCTAAAATGCCTTCAGGGGCATTCTTATGATGAGAAATGTCGTTTAAAGGCATTTCCAGCTCAGAAAAGCATTTTTCAAGCGATTTCAACATTTCAGGTTGGACTGTGACTTTTCGTGCAAAAGTGCCCAATTCGGCCTAAAATGCCTTCAGGGGCATTCTTATGATGAGAAATGTCGTTTAAAGGCATTTCCAGCTCAGAAAAGCATTTTTCAAGCGATTTCAACATTTCAGGTAGGACTGTGACTTTTCGTGCAAAAGTGCCCAATTCGGCCTAAAATGCCTTCAGGGGCATTCTTATGATGAGAAATGTCGTTTAAAGGCATTTCCAGCTCAGAAAAGCATTTTTCAAGCGATTTCAACATTTCAAGTTAGACTGTGACTTTTCGTGCAAAAGTGCCCAATTCGGCCTAAAATGCCTTCAGGGGCATTCTTATTGTGAGAAATGTCGTTTAAAGGCATTTCCAGCTCAGAAAAGCATTTTTCAAGCGATTTCAACATTTCAGGTTGGACTGTGACTTTTCGTGCAAAAGTGCCCAATTCGGCCTAAAATGCCTTCAGGGGCATTCTTATGATGAGAAATGTCGTTTAAAGGCATTTCCAGCTCAGAAAAGCATTTTTCAAGCGATTTCAACATTTCAGGTAGGACTGTGACTTTTCGTGCAAAAGTGCCCAATTCGGCCTAAAATGCCTTCAGGGGCATTCTTATGATGAGAAATGTCGTTTAAAGGCATTTCCAGCTCAGAAAAGCATTTTTCAAGCGATTTCAACATTTCAGGTTGGACTGTGACTTTTCGTGCAAAAGTGCCGAATTCGGCCTAAAATGCCTTCAGGGGCATTCTTATGATGAGAAATGTCGTTTAAAGGCATTTCAAGCTCAGAAAAGCATTTTTCAAGCGATTTCAACATTTCAGATAGGACTGTGACTTTTCGTGCAAAAGTGCCCAATTCGGCCTAAAATGCCTTCAGGGGCATTCTTATGATGAGAAATGTCGTTTAAAGGCATTTCCAGCTCAGAAAAGCATTTTTCAAGCGATTTCAACATTTCAGGTTGGATTTTGACTTTTCATGCAAAGTGCCCAATTCGGCCTAAAATGCCTTCAGAAGCATTCTTATGATGAGAAATGTCGTTTAAAGGCATTTCCAGCTCAGAAAAGCATTTTTCAAGCGATTTCAACATTTCAGGTTGGATTGTGACTATTTCTGCAAAAGTGCCCAATTCGGCCTAAAATGCCTTCAGGAGCATTCTTATGATGAGAAATGTCGTTTAAAGGCATTTCCAGCTCAGAAAAGCATTTTTCAAGCGATTTCAACATTTCAGGTTGGATTTTGACTTTTCATGCAAAAGTGCCCAATTCGGCCTAAAATGCCTTCAGAAGCATTCTTATGATGAGAAATGTCGTTTAAAGGCATTTCCAGCTCAGAAAAGCATTTTTCAAGCGATTTCAACATTTCAGGTTGGATTTTGACTTTTCGTGCAAAAGTGCCCAATTCGGCCTAAAATGCCTTCAGGGGCATTCTTATGATGAGAAATGTCGTTTAAAGGCATTTCCAGCTCAGAAAAGCATTTTTCAAGCGATTTCAACATTTCAGGTTGGACTGTGACTTTTCGTGCAAAAGTGCCGAATTCGGCCTAAAATGCCTTCAGGGGCATTCTTATGATGAGAAATGTCGTTTAAAGGTATTTCAAGCTCAGAAAAGCATTTTTCAAGCGATTTCAACATTTCAGATAGGACTGTGACTTTTCGTGCAAAAGTGCCCAATTCGGCCTAAAATGCCTTCAGGGGCATTCTTATGATGAGAAATGTCGTTTAAAGGCATTTCCAGCTCAGAAAAGCATTTTTCAAGCGATTTCAACATTTCAGGTTGGATTTTGACTTTTCATGCAAAAGTGCCCAATTCGGCCTAAAATGCCTTCAGAAGCATTCTTATGATGAGAAATGTCGTTTAAAGGCATTTCCAGCTCAAAAAAGCATTTTTCAAGCGATTTCAACATTTCAGGTTGGATTTTGACTTTTCATGCAAAAGTGCCCAATTCGGCCTAAAATGCCTTCAGAAGCATTCTTATGATGAGAAATGTCGTTTAAAGGCATTTCCAGCTCAGAAAAGCATTTTTCAAGCGATTTCAGCATTTCAGGTTGGATAGTGACTATTTCTGCAAAAGTGCCCAATTCGGCCTAAAATGCCTTCAGGAGCATTCTTATGATGAGAAATGTCGTTTAAAGGCATTTCCAGCTCAGAAAAGCATTTTTCAAGCGATTTCAACATTTCAGGTTGGATTTTGACTTTTCATGCAAAAGTGCCCAATTCGGCCTAAAATGCCTTCAGAAGCATTCTTATGATGAGAAATGTCGTTTAAAGGCATTTCCAGCTCAGAAAAGATTTTTTCAAGCGATTTCAGCATTTCAGGTTGGATTGTGACTATTTCTGCAAAAGTGCCCAATTCGGCCTAAAATGCCTTCAGGAGCATTCTTATGATGAGAAATGTCGTTTAAAGGCATTTCCAGCTCAGAAAAGCATTTTTCAAGCGATTTCAGCATTTCAGGTTGGATTGTGACTATTTCTGCAAAAGTGCCCAATTCGGCCTAAAATGCCTTCAGGAGCATTCTTATGATGAGAAATGTCGTTTAAAGGCATTTCCAGCTCAGAAAAGCATTTTTCAAGCGATTTCAGCATTTCAGGTTGGATTGTGACTATTTCTGCAAAAGTGCCCAATTCGGCCTAAAATGCCTTCAGGAGCATTCTTATGATGAGAAATGTCGTTTAAAGGCATTTCCAGCTCAGAAAAGCATTTTTCAAGCGATTTCAACATTTCAGGTTGGATTTTGACTTTTCATGCAAAAGTGCCCAATTCGGCCTAAAATGCCTTCAGGGGCATTCTTATGATGAGAAATGTCGTTTAAAGGCATTTCCAGCTCAGAAAAGCATTTTTCAAGCGATTTCAACATTTCAGGTTGGACTGTGACTTTTCGTGCAAAAGTGCCCAATTCGGCCTAAAATGCCTTCAGGGGCATTCTTATGATGAGAAATGTCGTTTAAAGGCATTTCCAGCTCAGAAAAGCATTTTTCAAGCGATTTCAACATTTCAGATAGGACTGTGACTTTTCGTGCAAAAGTGCCCAATTCGGCCTAAAATGCCTTCAGGGGCATTCTTATGATGAGAAATGTCGTTTAAAGGCATTTCCAGCTCAGAAAAGCATTTTTCAAGCGATTTCAACATTTCAGATAGGACTGTGACTTTTCGTGCAAAAGTGCCCAATTCGGCCTAAAATGCCTTCAGGGGCATTCTTATGATGAGAAATGTCGTTTAAAGGCATTTCCAGCTCAGAAAAGCATTTTTCAAGCGATTTCAACATTTCAGGTTGGACTGTGACTTTTCGTGCAAAAGTGCCCAATTCGGCCTAAAATGCCTTCAGGGGCATTCTTATGATGAGAAATGTCGTTTAAAGGCATTTCCAGCTCAGAAAAGCATTTTTCAAGCGATTTCAACATTTCAGGTAGGACTGTGACTTTTCGTGCAAAAGTGCCCAATTCGGCCTAAAATGCCTTCAGGGGCATTCTTATGATGAGAAATGTCGTTTAAAGGCATTTCCAGCTCAGAAAAGCATTTTTCAAGCGATTTCAACATTTCAGGTTAGACTGTGACTTTTCGTGCAAAAGTGCCCAATTCGGCCTAAAATGCCTTCAGGGGCATTCTCATGATGAGAAATGTCGTTTAAAGGCATTTCCAGCTCAGAAAAGCATTTTTCAAGCGATTTCAACATTTCAGGTTGGACTGTGACTTTTCGTGCAAAAGTGCCCAATTCGGCCTAAAATGCCTTCAGGGGCATTCTTATGATGAGAAATGTCGTTTAAAGGCATTTCCAGCTCAGAAAAGCATTTTTCAAGCGATTTCAACATTTCAGATAGGACTGTGACTTTTCGTGCAAAAGTGCCCAATTCGGCCTAAAATGCCTTCAGGGGCATTCTTATGATGAGAAATGTCGTTTAAAGGCATTTCCAGCTCAGAAAAGCATTTTTCAAGCGATTTCAACATTTCAGGTTGGACTGTGACTTTTCGTGCAAAAGTGCCGAATTCGGCCTAAAATGCCTTCCGGGGCATTCTTATGATGAGAAATGTCGTTTAAAGGCATTTCCAGCTCAGAAAAGCATTTTTCAAGCGATTTCAACATTTCAGGTTGGACTGTGACTTTTCGTGCAAAAGTGCCCAATTCGGCCTAAAATGCCTTCAGGGGCATTCTTATGATGAGAAATGTCGTTTAAAGGCATTTCCAGCTCAGAAAAGCATTTTTCAAGCGATTTCAACATTTCAGATAGGACTGTGACTTTTCGTGCAAAAGTGCCCAATTCGGCCTAAAATGCCTTCAGGGGCATTCTTATGATGAGAAATGTCGTTTAAAGGCATTTCCAGCTCAGAAAAGCATTTTTCAAGCGATTTCAACATTTCAGGTTGGACTGTGACTTTTCGTGCAAAAGTGCCGAATTCGGCCTAAAATGCCTTTTAGGGGCATTCTTATGATGAGAAATGTCGTTTAAAGGCATTTCAAGCTCAGAAAAGCATTTTTCAAGCGATTTCAACATTTCAGATAGGACTGTGACTTTTCGTGCAAAAGTGCCCAATTCGGCCTAAAATGCCTTCAGGGGCATTCTTATGATGAGAAATGTCGTTTAAAGGCATTTCCAGCTCAGAAAAGCATTTTTCAAGCGATTTCAACATTTCAGGTTGGACTGTGACTTTTCGTGCAAAAGTGCCCAATTCGGCCTAAAATGCCTTCAGGGGCATTCTTATGATGAGAAATGTCGTTTAAAGGCATTTCCAGCTCAGACAAGCATTTTTCAAGCGATTTCAACATTTCAGATAGGACTGTGACTTTTCGTGCAAAAGTGCCCAATTCGGCCTAAAATGCCTTCAGGGGCATTCTTATGATGAGAAATGTCGTTTAAAGGCATTTCCAGCTCAGAAAAGCATTTTTCAAGCGATTTCAACATTTCAGGTTGGACTGTGACTTTTCGTGCAAAAGTGCCCAATTCGGCCTAAAATGCCTTCAGGGGCATTCTTATGATGAGAAATGTCGTTTAAAGGCATTTCCAGCTCAGAAAAGCATTTTTCAAGCGATTTCAACATTTCAGGTAGGACTGTGACTTTTCGTGCAAAAGTGCCCAATTCGGCCTAAAATGCCTTCAGGGGCATTCTTATGATGAGAAATGTCGTTTAAAGGCATTTTCAGCTCAGAAAAGCATTTTTCAAGCGATTTCAACATTTCAAGTTAGACTGTGACTTTTCGTGCAAAAGTGCCCAATTCGGCCTAAAATGCCTTCAGGGGCATTCTTATTGTGAGAAATGTCGTTTAAAGGCATTTCCAGCTCAGAAAAGCATTTTTCAAGCGATTTCAACATTTCAGGTTGGACTGTGACTTTTCGTGCAAAAGTGCCCAATTCGGCCTAAAATGCCTTCAGGGGCATTCTTATGATGAGAAATGTCGTTTAAAGGCATTTCCAGCTCAGAAAAGCATTTTTCAAGCGATTTCAACATTTCAGATAGGACTGTGACTTTTCGTGCAAAAGTGCCCAATTCGGCCTAAAATGCCTTCAGGGGCATTCTTATGATGAGAAATGTCGTTTAAAGGCATTTCCAGCTCAGAAAAGCATTTTTCAAGCGATTTCAACATTTCAGGTTGGACTGTGACTTTTCGTGCAAAAGTGCCGAATTCGGCCTAAAATGCCTTCAGGGGCATTCTTATGATGAGAAATGTCGTTTAAAGGCATTTCAAGCTCAGAAAAGCATTTTTCAAGCGATTTCAACATTTCAGATAGGACTGTGACTTTTCGTGCAAAAGTGCCCAATTCGGCCTAAAATGCCTTCAGGGGCATTCTTATGATGAGAAATGTCGTTTAAAGGCATTTCCAGCTCAGAAAAGCATTTTTCAAGCGATTTCAACATTTCAGGTTGGACTGTGACTTTTCGTGCAAAAGTGCCCAATTCGGCCTAAAATGCCTTCAGGGGCATTCTTATGATGAGAAATGTCGTTTAAAGGCATTTCCAGCTCAGACAAGCATTTTTCAAGCGATTTCAACATTTCAGATAGGACTGTGACTTTTCGTGCAAAAGTGCCCAATTCGGCCTAAAATGCCTTCAGGGGCATTCTTATGATGAGAAATGTCGTTTAAAGGCATTTCCAGCTCAGAAAAGCATTTTTCAAGCGATTTCAACATTTCAGGTTGGACTGTGACTTTTCGTGCAAAAGTGCCCAATTCGGCCTAAAATGCCTTCAGGGGCATTCTTATGATGAGAAATGTCGTTTAAAGGCATTTCCAGCTCAGAAAAGCATTTTTCAAGCGATTTCAACATTTCAGGTAGGACTGTGACTTTTCGTGCAAAAGTGCCCAATTCGGCCTAAAATGCCTTCAGGGGCATTCTTATGATGAGAAATGTCGTTTAAAGGCATTTCCAGCTCAGACAAGCATTTTTCAAGCGATTTCAACATTTCAGATAGGACTGTGACTTTTCGTGCAAAAGTGCCCAATTCGGCCTAAAATGCCTTCAGGGGCATTCTTATGATGAGAAATGTCGTTTAAAGGCATTTCCAGCTCAGAAAAGCATTTTTCAAGCGATTTCAACATTTCAGGTTGGACTGTGACTTTTCGTGCAAAAGTGCCCAATTCGGCCTAAAATGCCTTCAGGGGCATTCTTATGATGAGAAATGTCGTTTAAAGGCATTTCCAGCTCAGAAAAGCATTTTTCAAGCGATTTCAACATTTCAGGTAGGACTGTGACTTTTCGTGCAAAAGTGCCCAATTCGGCCTAAAATGCCTTCAGGGGCATTCTTATGATGAGAAATGTCGTTTAAAGGCATTTCCAGCTCAGAAAAGCATTTTTCAAGCGATTTCAACATTTCAAGTTAGACTGTGACTTTTCGTGCAAAAGTGCCCAATTCGGCCTAAAATGCCTTCAGGGGCATTCTTATTGTGAGAAATGTCGTTTAAAGGCATTTCCAGCTCAGAAAAGCATTTTTCAAGCGATTTCAACATTTCAGGTTGGACTGTGACTTTTCGTGCAAAAGTGCCCAATTCGGCCTAAAATGCCTTCAGGGGCATTCTTATGATGAGAAATGTCGTTTAAAGGCATTTCCAGCTCAGAAAAGCATTTTTCAAGCGATTTCAACATTTCAGGTAGGACTGTGACTTTTCGTGCAAAAGTGCCCAATTCGGCCTAAAATGCCTTCAGGGGCATTCTTATGATGAGAAATGTCGTTTAAAGGCATTTCCAGCTCAGAAAAGCATTTTTCAAGCGATTTCAACATTTCAGGTTGGACTGTGACTTTTCGTGCAAAAGTGCCGAATTCGGCCTAAAATGCCTTCAGGGGCATTCTTATGATGAGAAATGTCGTTTAAAGGCATTTCAAGCTCAGAAAAGCATTTTTCAAGCGATTTCAACATTTCAGATAGGACTGTGACTTTTCGTGCAAAAGTGCCCAATTCGGCCTAAAATGCCTTCAGGGGCATTCTTATGATGAGAAATGTCGTTTAAAGGCATTTCCAGCTCAGAAAAGCATTTTTCAAGCGATTTCAACATTTCAGGTTGGATTTTGACTTTTCATGCAAAGTGCCCAATTCGGCCTAAAATGCCTTCAGAAGCATTCTTATGATGAGAAATGTCGTTTAAAGGCATTTCCAGCTCAGAAAAGCATTTTTCAAGCGATTTCAACATTTCAGGTTGGATTGTGACTATTTCTGCAAAAGTGCCCAATTCGGCCTAAAATGCCTTCAGGAGCATTCTTATGATGAGAAATGTCGTTTAAAGGCATTTCCAGCTCAGAAAAGCATTTTTCAAGCGATTTCAACATTTCAGGTTGGATTTTGACTTTTCATGCAAAAGTGCCCAATTCGGCCTAAAATGCCTTCAGAAGCATTCTTATGATGAGAAATGTCGTTTAAAGGCATTTCCAGCTCAGAAAAGCATTTTTCAAGCGATTTCAACATTTCAGGTTGGATTTTGACTTTTCGTGCAAAAGTGCCCAATTCGGCCTAAAATGCCTTCAGGGGCATTCTTATGATGAGAAATGTCGTTTAAAGGCATTTCCAGCTCAGAAAAGCATTTTTCAAGCGATTTCAACATTTCAGGTTGGACTGTGACTTTTCGTGCAAAAGTGCCGAATTCGGCCTAAAATGCCTTCAGGGGCATTCTTATGATGAGAAATGTCGTTTAAAGGTATTTCAAGCTCAGAAAAGCATTTTTCAAGCGATTTCAACATTTCAGATAGGACTGTGACTTTTCGTGCAAAAGTGCCCAATTCGGCCTAAAATGCCTTCAGGGGCATTCTTATGATGAGAAATGTCGTTTAAAGGCATTTCCAGCTCAGAAAAGCATTTTTCAAGCGATTTCAACATTTCAGGTTGGATTTTGACTTTTCATGCAAAAGTGCCCAATTCGGCCTAAAATGCCTTCAGAAGCATTCTTATGATGAGAAATGTCGTTTAAAGGCATTTCCAGCTCAAAAAAGCATTTTTCAAGCGATTTCAACATTTCAGGTTGGATTTTGACTTTTCATGCAAAAGTGCCCAATTCGGCCTAAAATGCCTTCAGAAGCATTCTTATGATGAGAAATGTCGTTTAAAGGCATTTCCAGCTCAGAAAAGCATTTTTCAAGCGATTTCAGCATTTCAGGTTGGATTGTGACTATTTCTGCAAAAGTGCCCAATTCGGCCTAAAATGCCTTCAGGAGCATTCTTATGATGAGAAATGTCGTTTAAAGGCATTTCCAGCTCAGAAAAGCATTTTTCAAGCGATTTCAACATTTCAGGTTGGATTTTGACTTTTCATGCAAAAGTGCCCAATTCGGCCTAAAATGCCTTCAGAAGCATTCTTATGATGAGAAATGTCGTTTAAAGGCATTTCCAGCTCAGAAAAGATTTTTTCAAGCGATTTCAGCATTTCAGGTTGGATTGTGACTACCCCCCTAGAAATTTTACGTTCCCATAACGTTCTCAGAACGACCCCGCTGGTGTTAAGGACGTTGCCCAGTAAAGTTCCCAGAACGTTATGAGACGGACGTGTTGTGGAGTTCCCTAAAGGGTTGGAGGACGTTATTTGGCAGACCTCCACGGAACATTCAGGATGTTCTGTAAATGTTAAGGGGACCATATTTTATGTACACTTTACGTTCCCATAATGTTCTTAGAACGACCCCACTGGTGTTAAGGACGTTGCCCAGTTAAGTTCCCAGAACGTTATGAGGCGGACGGGTTGTGGAGTTCCCTAAAGGGCTGGAGGACGTTATTTGGCAGACCTCCACGGAACATTCAGGACGTTCTGGAAATGTTAAGGGGACCATATTTTATGTACACTTTACGTTCCCATAATGTTCTTAGAACGACCCCACTGGTGTTAAGGACGTTGCCCAGTTAAGTTCCCAGAACGTTATGAGACGGACGTGTTGTGGAGTTCCCTAAAGGGCTGGAGGACGTTATTTGGCAGACCTCCACGGAACATTCAGGACGTTCTGGAAATGTTAAGGGGACCATATTTTATGAACACTTTACGTTCCCATAATGTTCTTAGAACGACCCCACTGGTGTTAAGGACGTTGCCCAGTTAAGTTCCCAGAACGTTATGAGGCGGACGTGTTGTGGAGTTCCCTAAAGGGCTGGAGGACGTTATTTGGCAGACCTCTACGGAACATTCAGGACGTTCTGGAAATGTTAAGGGGACCATATTTTATGTACACTTTACGTTCCCATAATGTTCTTAGAACGACCCCAGTGGTGTTAAGGACGTTTCCCAGTAAAGTTCCCAGAACGTTATGAGACGGACATGTTGTGGAGTTCTTTAAAAGGGTGAAGGACGTTATTTGGCAGACCTTCACGGAACATTTAGGACGTTCAGAAAATGTTAAGAGAACCATATTTTATGTAGAAATTTTATGTTCCCGGAACGACCCCGCTGGTGTTAAGGACATTGCCTAGTAAAGTTCCCAGAACATTTAAGACATAGAAAATAGCCATAACTCAAACAATATATAATTATACTGTGAAATTGATACGGTTGGTGTGGTGGAAGATAAAGGAGGAGATGGAGATCATGATGAATCCAAAATGATAATCTTTAATTAATATAAAACAAGGAACATGGAAACTGGTACAGCAAAACACACAACACATCACTATAAACAAGAACTGACCTTGACAAACGGAAAAGTGGGGTATTTAGACAATGGAGTGATGAGGGGGATGACTGTCAGGTGAGGATAATAACAAACACAGTTCAGGTGAGAGAGTGAAAAGGATTATGGGAAATGAAGTCCAAATGGATGATGAACGGGGAAACATGGAGAAACAAGCAGGAACAAATTGGGACTGTGACAAAAATGTATCATTGAAAAACACAGAAAATAATTGAAGTGAGATTACAGGAAAAACAAATAGAAGGTCAAAATCTGGCAAATAAACAGAAGGATAATAAAAACAAATAAATAGCCAAAAAATACAAGAATAACATAAAAGCTAACAAAAACCCACATTAATTAAATTGTTTAAAACAATAAAGATGCAATTAAAACAAAACATTTACAGTTGGAGTGCATAACATGTAATAACAGATTTCAATATACAACAACTGGTTAAATAAAATTAAAAATAACCCACAAAATATTAAATTTATGTTTACAGATGTGCAAATGTGTATTAGATATATAAATGTAAAAAATAACACCATGCAATAAGGTCACAAGCTTGATAAACATCAACCTTTAGGAACTTCAATCTCCAGGTCTGGAGCCTGCAGAATAAGAGCATACAAATACAAATCCAGTTAAAAATACATTTACATAAAATGCATAAGTAAGGGAAAAAACACATATTAGAAAACATCACAAATCCAAGAACTAAGATTTTTAACATTCAAATCAAGATAAGATAAATTATGTTGGAAGATGTCAGACTTCCAAAAAGATTTTCAAATTACCAACTTAAAGAAAAAAGCAATTACAAACTACAAAAATGTTAAGCTCCAAAACTTGTTGGTCAAGTATTTTTTATTGCCTGCTTCATTATTTGCCATTATTCTTTAATACTTCAAACAATCCAAGCCCCAGTACCTGAAACATTTTTAAAACATGCTGTCACTTTTAAACCAAAACACTTGTGCTTTTGTATCTAATACTAATATTAGGCAAATTAACCCATACAAGAAATTACCTCATACAAAATTTAACAAATTCAACACATTCAATATTGTAATTTAAATCAAATTACACAAAGATAAATAATGAACATGACTGTTATGTTTTTAAATAGTGTATTAAAGTTACACCTTCTTTACCCAGATTGCAGGAAGGTACACTTCTTCAGGTTTGACAATGTGTGGTACATGACTTCTGCAAACAAAGCACAATAATCATTACATTTTTTTTTTGTAAAAAAAAAAGTAAAATAAAAAAGTAAGACAAACACTAATTTATGATTCTTAGGTATTAAATTCCTTTACAAAAGTATTTCCAAAAAGTGTCGATTTTTTTGTTTTGTACACAAAACATTTGATCTTCGGTTGGCTTCTTTGTGGGCTGAGCATTAATTAATTTTGTAAAGATCGAACATCTTAAAGATTTTTTTAACATCCTCTTTATGAAAATTGTTTAGCTCACTGTAAGCCTGCATGTTTATCGTTATACTTTAAATGGCAAATAAGAATATATAGCCTAACATAGAAATAAAAAACATCACAGAAAAGAATAGCAAATAAACAGAAAAAACATTCATGTAACTCGCTGTAGAACAACGAGTGAAATCTATGTAGGTTTAAAAAGAAAAGTATCTTAACTTACCTTACAGTATTATATAAAGACAAAACAAAGATCACGCGTCGTCAAGTGTGGCAGTTTGAATTTCATGCGACTTCCGGGTCCTCTTGTAAGCTGTAGCATTATGGGAAAGGTAGTCCTTTTTTTTATAAAGCGGATTGAACGCTGTTGCTGTTAACTGACTACTGTTTCCAAGATGCATTGCAATCTACATCATCATATTCATAGAGTACAACATAATACATATTAGTATAGTATTACTTACTAGTTTTTTTGTGCTTGTTAACACAATTTAATGTAAAGTCTTATTTAATTGCTATTTGTCTTTGTCTGATGTAGGATAGTGCAGACTGAATCACTCATTTATTTTTCTTCATTCTGAAATAATTTATTTATTACTTTGTTTGTATGGTCCACTGCACATTGACACATCCTTTGTATTAACTGCCTATAAAAATAAAATGCTCTAACTGTAATTTCATATTTTGTCCTCCTAGTGATATTAGGAACATTATTAAATGACCAACAGAGGAACATGTGAGAACATTCTATTAATTTTCCAAATGTCCTCTTTGTAACGTTGCCATGTGACCACAGAATAACCAATATGGGACGTCCCCCTAAATTCATATCAGGAACATTATTATATGACCAACAGAGGACCATGTAGGATGGTTCTGTAAATGTTCCAAATGTCCTCTCTGTAACGTGCTTATGTGACCACAGGATAACCAATATGGGACGTCTTCCTACAGTCATTTCGGGAACGTTTTTATCTGACGAACATAGTACCATGTGGGAGTGTTCTGTAAATGTTTCAGGTGTCCTCTCTGTAACGTTCTTATGTGACCACAGGATAACCAAAATGGAATGTCTTCCTACAGTCATATCGGGAACGTTTTTATCTGACCAAAATAGTACCATGTGGGAATGTTCTGTTAATGTTCCAAATGTCCTTTCTAAAACGTTCTTATGTGACCACAGCATAACCAATATGGAATGTCCCGCTACAGTCATATCGGGAACGTTATGATATAACCAAAATAGTACCATGTGGGAATGTTCTGTTAATGTCTCAGGTGTCCTCTCTGTAACGTTCTTATGTGACCACAGGATAACCAACATGGAACGTCCCGCTACAGTCACATCAGGAACGTTATGATATGACCAAAGTAATACCATGTGGGAATGTTCTGTTAATGTTCCAAATGTCCTTTCTGAAATGTTCTTATGTGACCACAGCATAACCAATATGGAACGTCCAGCTACAGTCATATCGGGAACGTTATGATATGACCAAAATAGTACCAGGTGGGAATGTTCTGTTAATGTCCCAAATGTCCTCTCTGTAACGTTCTTATGTGACCACAGGATAACCAGTAAGGAACGTCTTCCTACAGTCATATCGGGAACATCGTTATCTGACTAAAATAGTACCATATGGGAATGTTCTGTTAATGTTCCAAATGTCCTTTCTGAAATGTTCTTATGTGACCACAGCATAACCAATATGGAATGTCCAGCTACAGTTATATTGGGAATGTTATGATATGACCAAAATAGTACCATGTGGGAATGTTCTGTTAATGTTCCAAATGTCCTCTCTGTAACGTTCTTATGTGACCACAGGATAACCAATATGGAACATCTTCCTACAGTCATATCGGGAACGTTTTTATCTGACCAACATAGTACCATGTGGGAATGTTCTGTAAATGTTTCAGGTGTCCTCTCTGTAACGTTCCTATGTGACCACAGGATAACCAATATGGAACGTCTTCCTACAGTCATATCAGGAACGTTATGATATGACCAAAATAGTATCATGTGGGAATGTTCTGTTAATGTTCCAAATGTCCTTTCTAAAACGTTCTTATGTGACCACAGCATAACCAATATGGAATGTCCCGCTACAGTCATATCGGGAACGTTATGATATAACCAAAATAGTACCATGTGGGAATGTTCTGTTAATGTCTCAGGTGTCCTCTCTGTAACGTTCTTATGTGACCACAGGATAACCAACATGGAACGTCCCGCTACAGTCACATCAGGAACGTTATGATATGACCAAAGTAATACCATGTGGGAATGTTCTGTTAATGTTCCAAATGTCCTTTCTGAAATGTTCTTATGTGACCACAGCATAACCAATATGGAACGTCCAGCTACAGTCATATCGGGAACGTTATGATATGACCAAAATAGTACCAGGTGGGAATGTTCTGTTAATGTCCCAAATGTCCTCTCTGTAACGTTCTTATGTGACCACAGGATAACCAGTAAGGAACGTCTTCCTACAGTCATATCGGGAACATCGTTATCTGACTAAAATAGTACCATATGGGAATGTTCTGTTAATGTTCCAAATGTCCTTTCTGAAATGTTCTTATGTGACCACAGCATAACCAATATGGAATGTCCAGCTACAGTTATATTGGGAACGTTATGATATGACCAAAATAGTACCATGTGGGAATGTTCTGTTAATGTTCCAAATGTCCTCTCTGTAACGTTCTTATGTGACCACAGGATAACCAATATGGAACATCTTCCTACAGTCATATCGGGAACGTTTTTATCTGACCAACATAGTACCATGTGGGAATGTTCTGTAAATGTTTCAGGTGTCCTCTCTGTAACGTTCCTATGTGACCACAGGATAACCAATATGGAACGTCTTCCTACAGTCATATCAGGAACGTTATGATATGACCAAAATAGTATCATGTGGGAATGTTCTGTTAAGGTTCCAAATGTCCTCTCTGTTAACGTTCTTATGTGACCACAGGATAACCAATATGGAACGTCTTCCTACAGTCATATCGGGAACGTTTTTATTTGACCAAAATAGTAATATATGGGAATGTTCTGTTAATGTCTCAGGCGTCCCCCTAAAGTCACATAAGGAACCTTGAACTGCAAGACTTTTATTACCAACAAAGGACGTTTTAGGAATGTACCTAATGTTCTCTAAAGGTTCAGGTCTTTTCATCCTCTTTAGAGAACTTTAAGGGAACGTTGCGAAAGGTCGCGAGAACGTCACCTTCTACGTGGGTATTTCTGCAAAAGTGCCCAATTCGGCCTAAAATGCCTTCAGGAGCATTCTTATGATGAGAAATGTCGTTTAAAGGCATTTCCAGCTCAGAAAAGCATTTTTCAAGCGATTTCAGCATTTCAGGTTGGATTGTGACTATTTCTGCAAAAGTGCCCAATTCGGCCTAAAATGCCTTCAGGAGCATTCTTATGATGAGAAATGTCGTTTAAAGGCATTTCCAGCTCAGAAAAGCATTTTTCAAGCGATTTCAGCATTTCAGGTTGGATTGTGACTATTTCTGCAAAAGTGCCCAATTCGGCCTAAAATGCCTTCAGGAGCATTCTTATGATGAGAAATGTCGTTTAAAGGCATTTCCAGCTCAGAAAAGCATTTTTCAAGCGATTTCAACATTTCAGGTTGGATTTTGACTTTTCATGCAAAAGTGCCCAATTCGGCCTAAAATGCCTTCAGGGGCATTCTTATGATGAGAAATGTCGTTTAAAGGCATTTCCAGCTCAGAAAAGCATTTTTCAAGCGATTTCAACATTTCAGGTTGGACTGTGACTTTTCGTGCAAAAGTGCCCAATTCGGCCTAAAATGCCTTCAGGGGCATTCTTATGATGAGAAATGTCGTTTAAAGGCATTTCCAGCTCAGAAAAGCATTTTTCAAGCGATTTCAACATTTCAGATAGGACTGTGACTTTTCGTGCAAAAGTGCCCAATTCGGCCTAAAATGCCTTCAGGGGCATTCTTATGATGAGAAATGTCGTTTAAAGGCATTTCCAGCTCAGAAAAGCATTTTTCAAGCGATTTCAACATTTCAGATAGGACTGTGACTTTTCGTGCAAAAGTGCCCAATTCGGCCTAAAATGCCTTCAGGGGCATTCTTATGATGAGAAATGTCGTTTAAAGGCATTTCCAGCTCAGAAAAGCATTTTTCAAGCGATTTCAACATTTCAGGTTGGACTGTGACTTTTCGTGCAAAAGTGCCCAATTCGGCCTAAAATGCCTTCAGGGGCATTCTTATGATGAGAAATGTCGTTTAAAGGCATTTCCAGCTCAGAAAAGCATTTTTCAAGCGATTTCAACATTTCAGGTAGGACTGTGACTTTTCGTGCAAAAGTGCCCAATTCGGCCTAAAATGCCTTCAGGGGCATTCTTATGATGAGAAATGTCGTTTAAAGGCATTTCCAGCTCAGAAAAGCATTTTTCAAGCGATTTCAACATTTCAGGTTAGACTGTGACTTTTCGTGCAAAAGTGCCCAATTCGGCCTAAAATGCCTTCAGGGGCATTCTCATGATGAGAAATGTCGTTTAAAGGCATTTCCAGCTCAGAAAAGATTTTTTCAAGCGATTTCAGCATTTCAGGTTGGATTGTGACTATTTCTGCAAAAGTGCCCAATTCGGCCTAAAATGCCTTCAGGAGCATTCTTATGATGAGAAATGTCGTTTAAAGGCATTTCCAGCTCAGAAAAGCATTTTTCAAGCGATTTCAGCATTTCAGGTTGGATTGTGACTATTTCTGCAAAAGTGCCCAATTCGGCCTAAAATGCCTTCAGGAGCATTCTTATGATGAGAAATGTCGTTTAAAGGCATTTCCAGCTCAGAAAAGCATTTTTCAAGCGATTTCAGCATTTCAGGTTGGATTGTGACTATTTCTGCAAAAGTGCCCAATTCGGCCTAAAATGCCTTCAGGAGCATTCTTATGATGAGAAATGTCGTTTAAAGGCATTTCCAGCTCAGAAAAGCATTTTTCAAGCGATTTCAACATTTCAGGTTGGATTTTGACTTTTCATGCAAAAGTGCCCAATTCGGCCTAAAATGCCTTCAGGGGCATTCTTATGATGAGAAATGTCGTTTAAAGGCATTTCCAGCTCAGAAAAGCATTTTTCAAGCGATTTCAACATTTCAGGTTGGACTGTGACTTTTCGTGCAAAAGTGCCGAATTCGGCCTAAAATGCCTTCAGGGGCATTCTTATGATGAGAAATGTCGTTTAAAGGCATTTCAAGCTCAGAAAAGCATTTTTCAAGCGATTTCAACATTTCAGATAGGACTGTGACTTTTCGTGCAAAAGTGCCCAATTCGGCCTAAAATGCCTTCAGGGGCATTCTTATGATGAGAAATGTCGTTTAAAGGCATTTCCAGCTCAGAAAAGCATTTTTCAAGCGATTTCAACATTTCAGGTTGGATTTTGACTTTTCATGCAAAGTGCCCAATTCGGCCTAAAATGCCTTCAGAAGCATTCTTATGATGAGAAATGTCGTTTAAAGGCATTTCCAGCTCAGAAAAGCATTTTTCAAGCGATTTCAACATTTCAGGTTGGATTGTGACTATTTCTGCAAAAGTGCCCAATTCGGCCTAAAATGCCTTCAGGAGCATTCTTATGATGAGAAATGTCGTTTAAAGGCATTTCCAGCTCAGAAAAGCATTTTTCAAGCGATTTCAACATTTCAGGTTGGATTTTGACTTTTCATGCAAAAGTGCCCAATTCGGCCTAAAATGCCTTCAGAAGCATTCTTATGATGAGAAATGTCGTTTAAAGGCATTTCCAGCTCAGAAAAGCATTTTTCAAGCGATTTCAACATTTCAGGTTGGATTTTGACTTTTCATGCAAAAGTGCCCAATTCGGCCTAAAATGCATTCAGAAGCATTCTTATGATGAGAAATGTCGTTTAAAGGCATTTCCAGCTCAGAAAAGCATTTTTCAAGCGATTTCAGCATTTCAGGTTGGATTGTGACTATTTCTGCAAAAGTGCCCAATTCGGCCTAAAATGCCTTCAGGAGCATTCTTATGATGAGAAATGTCGTTTAAAGGCATTTCCAGCTCAGAAAAGCATTTTTCAAGCGATTTCAACATTTCAGGTTGGATTGTGACTATTTCTGCAAAAGTGCCCAATTCGGCCTAAAATGCCTTCAGGAGCATTCTTATGATGAGAAATGTCGTTTAAAGGCATTTCCAGCTCAGAAAAGCATTTTTCAAGCGATTTCAACATTTCAGGTTGGATTTTGACTTTTCATGCAAAAGTGCCCAATTCGGCCTAAAATGCCTTCAGAAGCATTCTTATGATGAGAAATGTCGTTTAAAGGCATTTCCAGCTCAGAAAAGCATTTTTCAAGCGATTTCAACATTTCAGGTTGGATTTTGACTTTTCGTGCAAAAGTGCCCAATTCGGCCTAAAATGCCTTCAGGGGCATTCTTATGATGTGAAATGTCGTTTAAAGGCATTTCCAGCTCAGAAAAGCATTTTTCAAGCGATTTCAACATTTCAGGTTGGACTGTGACTTTTCGTGCAAAAGTGCCGAATTCGGCCTAAAATGCCTTCAGGGGCATTCTTATGATGAGAAATGTCGTTTAAAGGTATTTCAAGCTCAGAAAAGCATTTTTCAAGCGATTTCAACATTTCAGATAGGACTGTGACTTTTCGTGCAAAAGTGCCCAATTCGGCCTAAAATGCCTTCAGGGGCATTCTTATGATGAGAAATGTCGTTTAAAGGCATTTCCAGCTCAGAAAAGCATTTTTCAAGCGATTTCAACATTTCAGGTTGGATTTTGACTTTTCATGCAAAAGTGCCCAATTCGGCCTAAAATGCCTTCAGAAGCATTCTTATGATGAGAAATGTCGTTTAAAGGCATTTCCAGCTCAGAAAAGCATTTTTCAAGCGATTTCAACATTTCAGGTTGGATTGTGACTATTTCTGCAAAAGTGCCCAATTCGGCCTAAAATGCCTTCAGGAGCATTCTTATGATGAGAAATGTCGTTTAAAGGCATTTCCAGCTCAGAAAAGCATTTTTCATGCGATTTCAACATTTCAGGTTGGATTTTGACTTTTCATGCAAAAGTGCCCAATTCGGCCTAAAATGCCTTCAGAAGCATTCTTATGATGAGAAATGTCGTTTAAAGGCATTTCCAGCTCAAAAAAGCATTTTTCAAGCGATTTCAACATTTCAGGTTGGATTTTGACTTTTCATGCAAAAGTGCCCAATTCGGCCTAAAATGCCTTCAGAAGCATTCTTATGATGAGAAATGTCGTTTAAAGGCATTTCCAGCTCAGAAAAGCATTTTTCAAGCGATTTCAGCATTTCAGGTTGGATTGTGACTATTTCTGCAAAAGTGCCCAATTCGGCCTAAAATGCCTTCAGGAGCATTCTTATGATGAGAAATGTCGTTTAAAGGCATTTCCAGCTCAGAAAAGCATTTTTCAAGCGATTTCAACATTTCAGGTTGGATTTTGACTTTTCATGCAAAAGTGCCCAATTCGGCCTAAAATGCCTTCAGAAGCATTCTTATGATGAGAAATGTCGTTTAAAGGCATTTCCAGCTCAGAAAAGATTTTTTCAAGCGATTTCAGCATTTCAGGTTGGATTGTGACTATTTCTGCAAAAGTGCCCAATTCGGCCTAAAATGCCTTCAGGAGCATTCTTATGATGAGAAATGTCGTTTAAAGGCATTTCCAGCTCAGAAAAGCATTTTTCAAGCGATTTCAGCATTTCAGGTTGGATTGTGACTATTTCTGCAAAAGTGCCCAATTCGGCCTAAAATGCCTTCAGGAGCATTCTTATGATGAGAAATGTCGTTTAAAGGCATTTCCAGCTCAGAAAAGCATTTTTCAAGCGATTTCAGCATTTCAGGTTGGATTGTGACTATTTCTGCAAAAGTGCCCAATTCGGCCTAAAATGCCTTCAGGAGCATTCTTATGATGAGAAATGTCGTTTAAAGGCATTTCCAGCTCAGAAAAGCATTTTTCAAGCGATTTCAACATTTCAGGTTGGATTTTGACTTTTCATGCAAAAGTGCCCAATTCGGCCTAAAATGCCTTCAGGGGCATTCTTATGATGAGAAATGTCGTTTAAAGGCATTTCCAGCTCAGAAAAGCATTTTTCAAGCGATTTCAACATTTCAGGTTGGACTGTGACTTTTCGTGCAAAAGTGCCCAATTCGGCCTAAAATGCCTTCAGGGGCATTCTTATGATGAGAAATGTCGTTTAAAGGCATTTCCAGCTCAGAAAAGCATTTTTCAAGCGATTTCAACATTTCAGATAGGACTGTGACTTTTCGTGCAAAAGTGCCCAATTCGGCCTAAAATGCCTTCAGGGGCATTCTTATGATGAGAAATGTCGTTTAAAGGCATTTCCAGCTCAGAAAAGCATTTTTCAAGCGATTTCAACATTTCAGATAGGACTGTGACTTTTCGTGCAAAAGTGCCCAATTCGGCCTAAAATGCCTTCAGGGGCATTCTTATGATGAGAAATGTCGTTTAAAGGCATTTCCAGCTCAGAAAAGCATTTTTCAAGCGATTTCAACATTTCAGGTTGGACTGTGACTTTTCGTGCAAAAGTGCCCAATTCGGCCTAAAATGCCTTCAGGGGCATTCTTATGATGAGAAATGTCGTTTAAAGGCATTTCCAGCTCAGAAAAGCATTTTTCAAGCGATTTCAACATTTCAGGTAGGACTGTGACTTTTCGTGCAAAAGTGCCCAATTCGGCCTAAAATGCCTTCAGGGGCATTCTTATGATGAGAAATGTCGTTTAAAGGCATTTCCAGCTCAGAAAAGCATTTTTCAAGCGATTTCAACATTTCAGGTTAGACTGTGACTTTTCGTGCAAAAGTGCCCAATTCGGCCTAAAATGCCTTCAGGGGCATTCTCATGATGAGAAATGTCGTTTAAAGGCATTTCCAGCTCAGAAAAGCATTTTTCAAGCGATTTCAACATTTCAGGTTGGACTGTGACTTTTCGTGCAAAAGTGCCCAATTCGGCCTAAAATGCCTTCAGGGGCATTCTTATGATGAGAAATGTCGTTTAAAGGCATTTCCAGCTCAGAAAAGCATTTTTCAAGCGATTTCAACATTTCAGATAGGACTGTGACTTTTCGTGCAAAAGTGCCCAATTCGGCCTAAAATGCCTTCAGGGGCATTCTTATGATGAGAAATGTCGTTTAAAGGCATTTCCAGCTCAGAAAAGCATTTTTCAAGCGATTTCAACATTTCAGGTTGGACTGTGACTTTTCGTGCAAAAGTGCCGAATTCGGCCTAAAATGCCTTCAGGGGCATTCTTATGATGAGAAATGTCGTTTAAAGGCATTTCCAGCTCAGAAAAGCATTTTTCAAGCGATTTCAACATTTCAGGTTGGACTGTGACTTTTCGTGCAAAAGTGCCCAATTCGGCCTAAAATGCCTTCAGGGGCATTCTTATGATGAGAAATGTCGTTTAAAGGCATTTCCAGCTCAGAAAAGCATTTTTCAAGCGATTTCAACATTTCAGATAGGACTGTGACTTTTCGTGCAAAAGTGCCCAATTCGGCCTAAAATGCCTTCAGGGGCATTCTTATGATGAGAAATGTCGTTTAAAGGCATTTCCAGCTCAGAAAAGCATTTTTCAAGCGATTTCAACATTTCAGGTTGGACTGTGACTTTTCGTGCAAAAGTGCCGAATTCGGCCTAAAATGCCTTCAGGGGCATTCTTATGATGAGAAATGTCGTTTAAAGGCATTTCAAGCTCAGAAAAGCATTTTTCAAGCGATTTCAACATTTCAGATAGGACTGTGACTTTTCGTGCAAAAGTGCCCAATTCGGCCTAAAATGCCTTCAGGGGCATTCTTATGATGAGAAATGTCGTTTAAAGGCATTTCCAGCTCAGAAAAGCATTTTTCAAGCGATTTCAACATTTCAGGTTGGACTGTGACTTTTCGTGCAAAAGTGCCCAATTCGGCCTAAAATGCCTTCAGGGGCATTCTTATGATGAGAAATGTCGTTTAAAGGCATTTCCAGCTCAGACAAGCATTTTTCAAGCGATTTCAACATTTCAGATAGGACTGTGACTTTTCGTGCAAAAGTGCCCAATTCGGCCTAAAATGCCTTCAGGGGCATTCTTATGATGAGAAATGTCGTTTAAAGGCATTTCCAGCTCAGAAAAGCATTTTTCAAGCGATTTCAACATTTCAGGTTGGACTGTGACTTTTCGTGCAAAAGTGCCCAATTCGGCCTAAAATGCCTTCAGGGGCATTCTTATGATGAGAAATGTCGTTTAAAGGCATTTCCAGCTCAGAAAAGCATTTTTCAAGCGATTTCAACATTTCAGGTAGGACTGTGACTTTTCGTGCAAAAGTGCCCAATTCGGCCTAAAATGCCTTCAGGGGCATTCTTATGATGAGAAATGTCGTTTAAAGGCATTTTCAGCTCAGAAAAGCATTTTTCAAGCGATTTCAACATTTCAAGTTAGACTGTGACTTTTCGTGCAAAAGTGCCCAATTCGGCCTAAAATGCCTTCAGGGGCATTCTTATTGTGAGAAATGTCGTTTAAAGGCATTTCCAGCTCAGAAAAGCATTTTTCAAGCGATTTCAACATTTCAGGTTGGACTGTGACTTTTCGTGCAAAAGTGCCCAATTCGGCCTAAAATGCCTTCAGGGGCATTCTTATGATGAGAAATGTCGTTTAAAGGCATTTCCAGCTCAGAAAAGCATTTTTCAAGCGATTTCAACATTTCAGGTAGGACTGTGACTTTTCGTGCAAAAGTGCCCAATTCGGCCTAAAATGCCTTCAGGGGCATTCTTATGATGAGAAATGTCGTTTAAAGGCATTTCCAGCTCAGAAAAGCATTTTTCAAGCGATTTCAACATTTCAGGTTGGACTGTGACTTTTCGTGCAAAAGTGCCGAATTCGGCCTAAAATGCCTTCAGGGGCATTCTTATGATGAGAAATGTCGTTTAAAGGCATTTCAAGCTCAGAAAAGCATTTTTCAAGCGATTTCAACATTTCAGATAGGACTGTGACTTTTCGTGCAAAAGTGCCCAATTCGGCCTAAAATGCCTTCAGGGGCATTCTTATGATGAGAAATGTCGTTTAAAGGCATTTCCAGCTCAGAAAAGCATTTTTCAAGCGATTTCAACATTTCAGGTTGGATTTTGACTTTTCATGCAAAGTGCCCAATTCGGCCTAAAATGCCTTCAGAAGCATTCTTATGATGAGAAATGTCGTTTAAAGGCATTTCCAGCTCAGAAAAGCATTTTTCAAGCGATTTCAACATTTCAGGTTGGATTGTGACTATTTCTGCAAAAGTGCCCAATTCGGCCTAAAATGCCTTCAGGAGCATTCTTATGATGAGAAATGTCGTTTAAAGGCATTTCCAGCTCAGAAAAGCATTTTTCAAGCGATTTCAACATTTCAGGTTGGATTTTGACTTTTCATGCAAAAGTGCCCAATTCGGCCTAAAATGCCTTCAGAAGCATTCTTATGATGAGAAATGTCGTTTAAAGGCATTTCCAGCTCAGAAAAGCATTTTTCAAGCGATTTCAACATTTCAGGTTGGATTTTGACTTTTCATGCAAAAGTGCCCAATTCGGCCTAAAATGCATTCAGAAGCATTCTTATGATGAGAAATGTCGTTTAAAGGCATTTCCAGCTCAGAAAAGCATTTTTCAAGCGATTTCAGCATTTCAGGTTGGATTGTGACTATTTCTGCAAAAGTGCCCAATTCGGCCTAAAATGCCTTCAGGAGCATTCTTATGATGAGAAATGTCGTTTAAAGGCATTTCCAGCTCAGAAAAGCATTTTTCAAGCGATTTCAACATTTCAGGTTGGATTTTGACTTTTCATGCAAAAGTGCCCAATTCGGCCTAAAATGCCTTCAGAAGCATTCTTATGATGAGAAATGTCGTTTAAAGGCATTTCCAGCTCAGAAAAGATTTTTTCAAGCGATTTCAGCATTTCAGGTCGGATTGTGACTATTTCTGCAAAAGTGCCCAATTCGGCCTAAAATGCCTTCAGGAGCATTCTTATGATGAGAAATGTCGTTTAAAGGCATTTCCAGCTCAGAAAAGCATTTTTCAAGCGATTTCAGCATTTCAGGTTGGATTGTGACTATTTCTGCAAAAGTGCCCAATTCGGCCTAAAATGCCTTCAGGAGCATTCTTATGATGAGAAATGTCGTTTAAAGGCATTTCCAGCTCAGAAAAGCATTTTTCAAGCGATTTCAGCATTTCAGGTTGGATTGTGACTATTTCTGCAAAAGTGCCCAATTCGGCCTAAAATGCCTTCAGGAGCATTCTTATGATGAGAAATGTCGTTTAAAGGCATTTCCAGCTCAGAAAAGCATTTTTCAAGCGATTTCAACATTTCAGGTTGGATTTTGACTTTTCATGCAAAAGTGCCCAATTCGGCCTAAAATGCCTTCAGGGGCATTCTTATGATGAGAAATGTCGTTTAAAGGCATTTCCAGCTCAGAAAAGCATTTTTCAAGCGATTTCAACATTTCAGGTTGGACTGTGACTTTTCGTGCAAAAGTGCCCAATTCGGCCTAAAATGCCTTCAGGGGCATTCTTATGATGAGAAATGTCGTTTAAAGGCATTTCCAGCTCAGAAAAGCATTTTTCAAGCGATTTCAACATTTCAGGTTGGACTGTGACTTTTCGTGCAAAAGTGCCCAATTCGGCCTAAAATGCCTTCAGGGGCATTCTTATGATGAGAAATGTCGTTTAAAGGCATTTCCAGCTCAGAAAAGCATTTTTCAAGCGATTTCAACATTTCAGATAGGACTGTGACTTTTCGTGCAAAAGTGCCCAATTCGGCCTAAAATGCCTTCAGGGGCATTCTTATGATGAGAAATGTCGTTTAAAGGCATTTCCAGCTCAGAAAAGCATTTTTCAAGCGATTTCAACATTTCAGATAGGACTGTGACTATTCGTGCAAAAGTGCCCAATTCGGCCTAAAATGCCTTCAGGGGCATTCTTATGATGAGAAATGTCGTTTAAAGGCATTTCCAGCTCAGAAAAGCATTTTTCAAGCGATTTCAACATTTCAGGTTGGACTGTGACTTTTCGTGCAAAAGTGCCCAATTCGGCCTAAAATGCCTTCAGGGGCATTCTTATGATGAGAAATGTCGTTTAAAGGCATTTCCAGCTCAGAAAAGCATTTTTCAAGCGATTTCAACATTTCAGGTTGGACTGTGACTTTTCGTGCAAAAGTGCCCAATTCGGCCTAAAATGCCTTCAGGGGCATTCTTATGATGAGAAATGTCGTTTAAAGGCATTTCCAGCTCAGAAAAGCATTTTTCAAGCGATTTCAACATTTCAGGTAGGACTGTGACTTTTCGTGCAAAAGTGCCCAATTCGGCCTAAAATGCCTTCAGAAGCATTCTTATGATGAGAAATGTCGTTTAAAGGCATTTCCAGCTCAAAAAAGCATTTTTCAAGCGATTTCAACATTTCAGGTTGGATTTTGACTTTTCATGCAAAAGTGCCCAATTCGGCCTAAAATGCCTTCAGAAGCATTCTTATGATGAGAAATGTCGTTTAAAGGCATTTCCAGCTCAGAAAAGCATTTTTCAAGCGATTTCAGCATTTCAGGTTGGATTGTGACTATTTCTGCAAAAGTGCCCAATTCGGCCTAAAATGCCTTCAGGAGCATTCTTATGATGAGAAATGTCGTTTAAAGGCATTTCCAGCTCAGAAAAGCATTTTTCAAGCGATTTCAACATTTCAGGTTGGATTTTGACTTTTCATGCAAAAGTGCCCAATTCGGCCTAAAATGCCTTCAGAAGCATTCTTATGATGAGAAATGTCGTTTAAAGGCATTTCCAGCTCAGAAAAGATTTTTTCAAGCGATTTCAGCATTTCAGGTTGGATTGTGACTATTTCTGCAAAAGTGCCCAATTCGGCCTAAAATGCCTTCAGGAGCATTCTTATGATGAGAAATGTCGTTTAAAGGCATTTCCAGCCCAGAAAAGCATTTTTCAAGCGATTTCAGCATTTCAGGTTGGATTGTGACTATTTCTGCAAAAGTGCCCAATTCGGCCTAAAATGCCTTCAGGAGCATTCTTATGATGAGAAATGTCGTTTAAAGGCATTTCCAGCTCAGAAAAGCATTTTTCAAGCGATTTCAGCATTTCAGGTTGGATTGTGACTATTTCTGCAAAAGTGCCCAATTCGGCCTAAAATGCCTTCAGGAGCATTCTTATGATGAGAAATGTCGTTTAAAGGCATTTCCAGCTCAGAAAAGCATTTTTCAAGCGATTTCAACATTTCAGGTTGGATTTTGACTTTTCATGCAAAAGTGCCCAATTCGGCCTAAAATGCCTTCAGGGGCATTCTTATGATGAGAAATGTCGTTTAAAGGCATTTCCAGCTCAGAAAAGCATTTTTCAAGCGATTTCAACATTTCAGGTTGGACTGTGACTTTTCGTGCAAAAGTGCCGAATTCGGCCTAAAATGCCTTCAGGGGCATTCTTATGATGAGAAATGTCGTTTAAAGGCATTTCAAGCTCAGAAAAGCATTTTTCAAGCGATTTCAACATTTCAGATAGGACTGTGACTTTTCGTGCAAAAGTGCCCAATTCGGCCTAAAATGCCTTCAGGGGCATTCTTATGATGAGAAATGTCGTTTAAAGGCATTTCCAGCTCAGAAAAGCATTTTTCAAGCGATTTCAACATTTCAGGTTGGATTTTGACTTTTCATGCAAAGTGCCCAATTCGGCCTAAAATGCCTTCAGAAGCATTCTTATGATGAGAAATGTCGTTTAAAGGCATTTCCAGCTCAGAAAAGCATTTTTCAAGCGATTTCAACATTTCAGGTTGGATTGTGACTATTTCTGCAAAAGTGCCCAATTCGGCCTAAAATGCCTTCAGGAGCATTCTTATGATGAGAAATGTCGTTTAAAGGCATTTCCAGCTCAGAAAAGCATTTTTCAAGCGATTTCAACATTTCAGGTTGGATTTTGACTTTTCATGCAAAAGTGCCCAATTCGGCCTAAAATGCCTTCAGAAGCATTCTTATGATGAGGAAATGTCGTTTAAAGGCATTTCCAGCTCAGAAAAGCATTTTTCAAGCGATTTCAACATTTCAGGTTGGATTTTGACTTTTCATGCAAAAGTGCCCAATTCGGCCTAAAATGCATTCAGAAGCATTCTTATGATGAGAAATGTCGTTTAAAGGCATTTCCAGCTCAGAAAAGCATTTTTCAAGCGATTTCAGCATTTCAGGTTGGATTGTGACTATTTCTGCAAAAGTGCCCAATTCGGCCTAAAATGCCTTCAGGAGCATTCTTATGATGAGAAATGTCGTTTAAAGGCATTTCCAGCTCAGAAAAGCATTTTTCAAGCGATTTCAACATTTCAGGTTGGATTGTGACTATTTCTGCAAAAGTGCCCAATTCGGCCTAAAATGCCTTCAGGAGCATTCTTATGATGAGAAATGTCGTTTAAAAGGCATTTCCAGCTCAGAAAAGCATTTTTCAAGCGATTTCAACATTTCAGGTTGGATTTTGACTTTTCATGCAAAAGTGCCCAATTCGGCCTAAAATGCCTTCAGAAGCATTCTTATGATGAGAAATGTCGTTTAAAGGCATTTCCAGCTCAGAAAAGCATTTTTCAAGCGATTTCAACATTTCAGGTTGGATTTTGACTTTTCGTGCAAAAGTGCCCAATTCGGCCTAAAATGCCTTCGGGCATTCTTATGATGTGAAATGTCGTTTAAAGGCATTTCCAGCTCAGAAAAGCATTTTTCAAGCGATTTCAACATTTCAGGTTGGACTGTGACTTTTCGTGCAAAAGTGCCGAATTCGGCCTAAAATGCCTTCAGGGGCATTCTTATGATGAGAAATGTCGTTTAAAGGTATTTCAAGCTCAGAAAAGCATTTTTCAAGCGATTTCAACATTTCAGATAGGACTGTGACTTTTCGTGCAAAAGTGCCCAATTCGGCCTAAAATGCCTTCAGGGGCATTCTTATGATGAGAAATGTCGTTTAAAGGCATTTCCAGCTCAGAAAAGCATTTTTCAAGCGATTTCAACATTTCAGGTTGGATTTTGACTTTTCATGCAAAAGTGCCCAATTCGGCCTAAAATGCCTTCAGAAGCATTCTTATGATGAGAAATGTCGTTTAAAGGCATTTCCAGCTCAGAAAAGCATTTTTCAAGCGATTTCAACATTTCAGGTTGGATTGTGACTATTTCTGCAAAAGTGCCCAATTCGGCCTAAAATGCCTTCAGGAGCATTCTTATGATGAGAAATGTCGTTTAAAGGCATTTCCAGCTCAGAAAAGCATTTTTCATGCGATTTCAACATTTCAGGTTGGATTTTGACTTTTCATGCAAAAGTGCCCAATTCGGCCTAAAATGCCTTCAGAAGCATTCTTATGATGAGAAATGTCGTTTAAAGGCATTTCCAGCTCAAAAAAGCATTTTTCAAGCGATTTCAACATTTCAGGTTGGATTTTGACTTTTCATGCAAAAGTGCCCAATTCGGCCTAAAATGCCTTCAGAAGCATTCTTATGATGAGAAATGTCGTTTAAAGGCATTTCCAGCTCAGAAAAGCATTTTTTCAAGCGATTTCAGCATTTCAGGTTGGATTGTGACTATTTCTGCAAAAGTGCCCAATTCGGCCTAAAATGCCTTCAGGAGCATTCTTATGATGAGAAATGTCGTTTAAAGGCATTTCCAGCTCAGAAAAGCATTTTTCAAGCGATTTCAACATTTCAGGTTGGATTTTGACTTTTCATGCAAAAGTGCCCAATTCGGCCTAAAATGCCTTCAGAAGCATTCTTATGATGAGAAATGTCGTTTAAAGGCATTTCCAGCTCAGAAAAGATTTTTTCAAGCGATTTCAGCATTTCAGGTTGGATTGTGACTATTTCTGCAAAAGTGCCCAATTCGGCCTAAAATGCCTTCAGGAGCATTCTTATGATGAGAAATGTCGTTTAAAAGGCATTTCCAGCTCAGAAAAGCATTTTTCAAGCGATTTCAGCATTTCAGGTTGGATTGTGACTATTTCTGCAAAAGTGCCCAATTCGGCCTAAAATGCCTTCAGGAGCATTCTTATGATGAGAAATGTCGTTTAAAGGCATTTCCAGCTCAGAAAAGCATTTTTCAAGCGATTTCAGCATTTCAGGTTGGATTGTGACTATTTCTGCAAAAGTGCCCAATT
>NW_027394118.1:0-42655 GCF_030506205.2 Paramisgurnus dabryanus | reverse complement strand
GAAATCGCTTAAAAAATGCTTTTCTAAGCTGGAAATGCCTTTAAACGACATTTCTCATCATAAGAATGCTCCTGAAGGCATTTTAGGCCGAATTGGGCACTTTTGCATGTAAATTCACAATCCAACCTGAAATGTTGAAATCGCTTGAAAAATGCTTTTCTGAGCTGGAAATGCCTTTAAACGACATTTCTCATCATAAGAATGCTCCTGAAGGCATTTTAGGCCGAATTGGGCACTTTTGCATGAAAAGTCAAAATCCAACCTGAAATGTTGAAATCGCTTGAAAAATGCTTTTCTGAGCTGGAAATGCCTTTAAACGACATTTCTCATCATAAGAATGCTCCTGAAGGCATTTTAGGCCGAATTGGGCACTTTTACATGAAAAGTCACAATCCAACCTGAAATGTTGAAATCGCTTAAAAAATGCTTTTCTGAGCTGGAAATGCCTTTTAAACGACATTTCTCATCATAAGAATGCTCCTGAAGGCATTTTAGGCCGAATTGGGCACTTTTACATGAAAAGTCACAATCCAACCTGAAATGTTGAAATCGCTTGAAAAATGCTTTTCTGAGCTGGAAATGCCTTTAAACGACATTTCTCATCATAAGAATGCTCCTGAAGGCATCTTAGGCCGAATTGGGCACTTTTGCATGAAAAGTCAAAATCCAACCTGAAATGTTGAAATCGCTTGAAAAATGCTTTTCTGAGCTGGAAATGCCTTTAAACGACATTTCTCATCATAAGAATGCTCCTGAAGGCATTTTAGGCCGAATTGGGCACTTTTTTATGAAAAGTCAAAATCCAACCTGAAATGTTGAAATCGCTTGAAAAATGCTTTTCTAAGCTGGAAATGCCTTTTAAACGACATTTCTCATCATAAGAATGCTCCTGAAGGCATTTTAGGCCGAATTGGGCACTTTTGCATGTAAATTCACAATCCAACCTGAAATGTTGAAATCGCTTGAAAAATGCTTTTCTGAGCTGGAAATGCCTTTAAACGACATTTCTCATCATAAGAATGCTCCTGAAGGCATTTTAGGCCGAATTGGGCACTTTTGCATGAAAAGTCAAAATCCAACCTGAAATGTTGAAATCGCTTGAAAAATGCTTTTCTGAGCTGGAAATGCCTTTAAACGACATTTCTCATCATAAGAATGCTCCTGAAGGCATTTTAGGCCGAATTGGGCACTTTTACATGAAAAGTCACAATCCAACCTGAAATGTTGAAATCGCTTGAAAAATGCTTTTCTGAGCTGGAAATGCCTTTAAACGACATTTCTCATCATAAGAATGCTCCTGAAGGCATTTTAGGCCGAATTGGGCACTTTTACATGAAAAGTCAAAATCCAACCTGAAATGTTGAAATCGCTTGAAAAATGCTTTTCTGAGCTGGAAATGCCTTTAAACGACATTTCTCATCATAAGAATGCTCCTGAAGGCATCTTAGGCCGAATTGGACACTTTTGCATGAAAAGTCACAATCCAACCTGAAATGTTGAAATCGCTTGAAAAATGCTTTTCTTAGCTGGAAATGCCTTTAAAACGACATGTCTCATCATAAGAATGCTCCTGAAGGCATTTTAGGCCGAATTGGGCACTTTTGCATGAAAAGTTACAATCCAACCTGAAATGTTGAAATCGCTTGAAAAATGCTTTTCTGAGCTGGAAATGCCTTTAAACGACTTTTCTCATCATAAAAATGCTCCTGAAGGCATTTTAGGCCGAATTGGACACTTTTGCAAGAAAAGTCACAATCCAACCTGAAATGTTGATATCGCTTGAAAAATGCTTTTCTGAGCTGGAAATGCCTTTAAACGACTTTTCTCATCATAAGAATGCTCCTGAAGGCATGTTAGGCCGAATTGGGCACTTTTGCATGAAAAGTCACAATCCAACCTGAAATGTTGAAATCGCTTGAAAAATGCTTTTCTTAGCTGGAAATGCCTTTAAACGACATTTCTCATCATAAGAATGCTCCTGAAGGCATTTTAGGCCGAATTGGGCACTTTTGCATAAAAAATTACAATCCAACCTGAAATGTTGAAATCGCTTGAAAAATGCTTTTCTGAGCTGGAAATGCCTTTAAACGACATTTCTCATCATAAGAATGCGCCTGAAGGCATTTTAGGCCAAATTGGGCACTTTTGCATGAAAAGTCAAAATCCAACCTGAAATGTTGAAATCGCTTGAAAAATGCTTTTCTTAGCTGGAAATGCCTTTAAACGACATGTCTCATCATAAGAATGCTCCTGAAGGCATTTTAGGCCGAATTGGGCACTTTTGCATGAAAAGTTACAATCCAACCTGAAATGTTGAAATCGCTTGAAAAATGCTTTTCTGAGCTGGAAATGCCTTTAAACGACTTTTCTCATCATAAAAATGCTCCTGAAGGCATTTTAGGCCGAATTGGACACTTTTGCAAGAAAAGTCACAATCCAACCTGAAATGTTGAAATCGCTTGAAAAATGCTTTTCTGAGCTGGAAATGCCTTTAAACGACTTTTCTCATCATAAGAATGCTCCTGAAGGCATTTTAGGCCGAATTGGGCACTTTTGCATGAAAAGTCAAAATCCAACCTGAAATGTTGAAATCGCTTGAAAAATGCTTTTCTGAGCTGGAAATGCCTTTAAACGACATTTCTCATCATAAGAATGCTCCTGAAGGCATTTTAGGCCGAATTGGGCACTTTTTTATGAAAAGTCAAAATCCAACCTGAAATGTTGAAATCGCTTGAAAAATGCTTTTCTAAGCTGGAAATGCCTTTAAACGACATTTCTCATCATAAGAATGCTCCTGAAGGCATTTTAGGCCGAATTGGGCACTTTTGCATGTAAATTCACAATCCAACCTGAAATGTTGAAATCGCTTGAAAAATGCTTTTCTGAGCTGGAAATGCCTTTAAACGACATTTCTCATCATAAGAATGCTCCTGAAGGCATTTTAGGCCGAATTGGGCACTTTTGCATGAAAAGTCAAAATCCAACCTGAAATGTTGAAATCGCTTGAAAAATGCTTTTCTGAGCTGGAAATGCCTTTAAACGACATTTCTCATCATAAGAATGCTCCTGAAGGCATTTTAGGCCGAATTGGGCACTTTTACATGAAAAGTCACAATCCAACCTGAAATGTTGAAATCGCTTGAAAAATGCTTTTCTGAGCTGGAAATGCCTTTAAACGACATTTCTCATCATAAGAATGCTCCTGAAGGCATTTTAGGCCGAATTGGGCACTTTTACATGAAAAGTCAAAATCCAACCTGAAATGTTGAAATCGCTTGAAAAATGCTTTTCTGAGCTGGAAATGCCTTTAAACGACATTTCTCATCATAAGAATGCTCCTGAAGGCATCTTAGGCCGAATTGGACACTTTTGCATGAAAAGTCACAATCCAACCTGAAATGTTGAAATCGCTTGAAAAATGCTTTTCTTAGCTGGAAATGCCTTTAAACGACATGTCTCATCATAAGAATGCTCCTGAAGGCATTTTAGGCCGAATTGGGCACTTTTGCATGAAAAGTTACAATCCAACCTGAAATGTTGAAATCGCTTGAAAAATGCTTTTCTGAGCTGGAAATGCCTTTAAACGACTTTTCTCATCATAAAAATGCTCCTGAAGGCATTTTAGGCCGAATTGGACACTTTTGCAAGAAAAGTCACAATCCAACCTGAAATGTTGATATCGCTTGAAAAATGCTTTTCTGAGCTGGAAATGCCTTTAAACGACTTTTCTCATCATAAGAATGCTCCTGAAGGCATGTTAGGCCGAATTGGGCACTTTTGCATGAAAAGTCACAATCCAACCTGAAATGTTGAAATCGCTTGAAAAATGCTTTTCTTAGCTGGAAATGCCTTTAAACGACATTTCTCATCATAAGAATGCTCCTGAAGGCATTTTAGGCCGAATTGGGCACTTTTGCATAAAAAATTACAATCCAACCTGAAATGTTGAAATCGCTTGAAAAATGCTTTTCTGAGCTGGAAATGCCTTTAAACGACATTTCTCATCATAAGAATGCGCCTGAAGGCATTTTAGGCCAAATTGGGCACTTTTGCATGAAAAGTCAAAATCCAACCTGAAATGTTGAAATCGCTTGAAAAATGCTTTTCTTAGCTGGAAATGCCTTTAAACGACATGTCTCATCATAAGAATGCTCCTGAAGGCATTTTAGGCCGAATTGGGCACTTTTGCATGAAAAGTTACAATCCAACCTGAAATGTTGAAATCGCTTGAAAAATGCTTTTCTGAGCTGGAAATGCCTTTAAACGACTTTTCTCATCATAAAAATGCTCCTGAAGGCATTTTAGGCCGAATTGGACACTTTTGCAAGAAAAGTCACAATCCAACCTGAAATGTTGAAATCGCTTGAAAAATGCTTTTCTGAGCTGGAAATGCCTTTAAACGACTTTTCTCATCATAAGAATGCTCCTGAAGGCATTTTAGGCCGAATTGGGCACTTTTGCATGAAAAGTCAAAATCCAACCTGAAATGTTGAAATCGCTTGAAAAATGCTTTTCTAAGCTGGAAATGCCTTTAAACGACATTTCTCATCATAAGAATGCTCATGAAGGCATTTTAGGCCGAATTGGGCACTTTTGCATGTAAATTCACAATCCAACCTGAAATGTTGAAATCGCTTGAAAAATGCTTTTCTGAGCTGGAAATGCCTTTAAACGACATTTCTCATCATAAGAATGCTCCTGAAGGCATTTTAGGCCGAATTGGGCACTTTTGCATGAAAAGTCAAAATCCAACCTGAAATGTTGAAATCGCTTGAAAAATGCTTTTCTGAGCTGGAAATGCCTTTAAACGACATTTCTCATCATAAGAATGCTCCTGAAGGCATTTTAGGCCGAATTGGGCACTTTTACATGAAAAGTCACAATCCAACCTGAAATGTTGAAATCGCTTAAAAAATGCTTTTCTGAGCTGGAAATGCCTTTAAACGACATTTCTCATCATAAAAATGCTCCTGAAGGCATTTTAGGCCGAATTGGGCACTTTTACATGAAAAGTCACAATCCAACCTGAAATGTTGAAATCGCTTGAAAAATGCTTTTCTGAGCTGGAAATGCCTTTAAATGACTTTTCTCATCATAAGAATGCTCCTGAAGGCATTTTAGGCCGAATTGGGCACTTTTGCATGAAAAGTCAAAATCCAACCTGAAATGTTGAAATCGCTTGAAAAATGCTTTTCTAAGCTGGAAATGCCTTTAAACGACATTTCTCATCATAAGAATGCTCATGAAGGCATTTTAGGCCGAATTGGGCACTTTTGCATGTAAATTCACAATCCAACCTGAAATGTTGAAATCGCTTGAAAAATGCTTTTCTGAGCTGGAAATGCCTTTAAACGACATTTCTCATCATAAGAATGCTCCTGAAGGCATTTTAGGCCGAATTGGGCACTTTTGCATGAAAAGTCAAAATCCAACCTGAAATGTTGAAATCGCTTGAAAAATGCTTTTCTGAGCTGGAAATGCCTTTAAACGACATTTCTCATCATAAGAATGCTCCTGAAGGCATTTTAGGCCGAATTGGGCACTTTTACATGAAAAGTCACAATCCAACCTGAAATGTTGAAATCGCTTAAAAAATGCTTTTCTGAGCTGGAAATGCCTTTAAACGACATTTCTCATCATAAGAATGCTCCTGAAGGCATTTTAGGCCGAATTGGGCACTTTTACATGAAAAGTCACAATCCAACCTGAAATGTTGAAATCGCTTGAAAAATGCTTTTCTGAGCTGGAAATGCCTTTAAACGACATTTCTCATCATAAGAATGCTCCTGAAGGCATTTTAGGCCGAATTGGGCACTTTTGCATGAAAAGTCAAAATCCAACCTGAAATGTTGAAATCGCTTGAAAAATGCTTTTCTGAGCTGGAAATGCCTTTAAACGACATTTCTCATCATAAGAATGCTCCTGAAGGCATCTTAGGCCGAATTGGGCACTTTTGCATGAAAAGTCAAAATCCAACCTGAAATGTTGAAATCGCTTGAAAAATGCTTTTCTGAGCTGGAAATGCCTTTAAACGACATTTCTCATCATAAGAATGCTCCTGAAGGCATTTTAGGCCGAATTGGGCACTTTTACATGAAAAGTCAAAATCCAACCTGAAATGTTGAAATCGCTTGAAAAATGCTTTTCTGAGCTGGAAATGCCTTTAAACGACATTTCTCATCATAAGAATGCGCCTGAAGGCATTTTAGGCCAAATTGGGCACTTTTGCATGAAAAGTCAAAATCCAACCTGAAATGTTGAAATCGCTTGAAAAATGCTTTTCTGAGCTGGAAATGCCTTTAAACGACATTTCTCATCATAAGAATGCTCCTGAAGGCATCTTAGGCCGAATTGGACACTTTTGCATGAAAAGTCACAATCCAACCTGAAATGTTGAAATCGCTTGAAAAATGCTTTTCTTAGCTGGAAATGCCTTTAAACGACATGTCTCATCATAAGAATGCTCCTGAAGGCATTTTAGGCCGAATTGGGCACTTTTGCATGAAAAGTTACAATCCAACCTGAAATGTTGAAATCGCTTGAAAAATGCTTTTCTGAGCTGGAAATGCCTTTTAAACGACTTTTCTCATCATAAAAATGCTCCTGAAGGCATTTTAGGCCGAATTGGACACTTTTGCAAGAAAAGTCACAATCCAACCTGAAATGTTGAAATCGCTTGAAAAATGCTTTTCTGAGCTGGAAATGCCTTTAAACGACTTTTCTCATCATAAGAATGCTCCTGAAGGCTTTTTAGGCCGAATTGGGCACTTTTGCATGAAAAGTCAAAATCCAACCTGAAATGTTGAAATCGCTTGAAAAATGCTTTTCTAAGCTGGAAATGCCTTTAAACGACATTTCTCATCATAAGAATGCTCCTGAAGGCATTTTAGGCCGAATTGGGCACTTTTGCATGTAAATTCACAATCCAACCTGAAATGTTGAAATCGCTTGAAAAATGCTTTTCTGAGCTGGAAATGCCTTTAAACGACATTTCTCATCATAAGAATGCTCCTGAAGGCATTTTAGGCCGAATTGGGCACTTTTGCATGAAAAGTCAAAATCCAACCTGAAATGTTGAAATCGCTTGAAAAATGCTTTTCTGAGCTGGAAATGCCTTTAAACGACATTTCTCATCATAAGAATGCTCCTGAAGGCATTTTAGGCCGAATTGGGCACTTTTACATGAAAAGTCACAATCCAACCTGAAATGTTGAAATCGCTTGAAAAATGCTTTTCTGAGCTGGAAATGCCTTTAAACGACATTTCTCATCAGAAGAATGCTCCTGAAGGCATTTTAGGCCGAATTGGGCACTTTTACATGAAAAGTCAAAATCCAACCTGAAATGTTGAAATCGCTTGAAAAATGCTTTTCTGAGCTGGAAATGCCTTTAAACGACATTTCTCATCATAAGAATGCGCCTGAAGGCATTTTAGGCCAAATTGGGCACTTTTGCATGAAAAGTCAAAATCCAACCTGAAATGTTGAAATCGCTTGAAAAATGCTTTTCTGAGCTGGAAATGCCTTTAAACGACATTTCTCATCATAAGAATGCTCCTGAAGGCATCTTAGGCCGAATTGGACACTTTTGCATGAAAAGTCACAATCCAACCTGAAATGTTGAAATCGCTTGAAAAATGCTTTTCTTAGCTGGAAATGCCTTTAAACGACATGTCTCATCATAAGAATGCTCCTGAAGGCATTTTAGGCCGAATTGGGCACTTTTGCATGAAAAGTTACAATCCAACCTGAAATGTTGAAATCGCTTGAAAAATGCTTTTCTGAGCTGGAAATGCCTTTAAACGACTTTTCTCATCATAAAAATGCTCCTGAAGGCATTTTAGGCCGAATTGGAAACTTTTGCAAGAAAAGTCACAATCCAACCTGAAATGTTGAAATCGCTTGAAAAATGCTTTTCTGAGCTGGAAATGCCTTTAAACGACTTTTCTCATCATAAGAATGCTCCTGAAGGCATTTTAGGCCGAATTGGGCACTTTTGCATGAAAAGTCACAATCCAACCTGAAATGTTGAAATCGCTTGAAAAATGCTTTTCTTAGCTGGAAATGCCTTTAAACGACATTTCTCATCATAAGAATGCTCCTGAAGGCATTTTAGGCCGAATTGGGCACTTTTGCATAAAAAATTACAATCCAACCTGAAATGTTGAAATCGCTTGAAAAATGCTTTTCTGAGCTGGAAATGCCTTTAAACGACATTTCTCATCATAAGAATGCGCCTGAAGGCATTTTAGGCCAAATTGGGCACTTTTGCATGAAAAGTCAAAATCCAACCTGAAATGTTGAAATCGCTTGAAAAATGCTTTTCTGAGCTGGAAATGCCTTTAAACGACTTTTCTTATCATAAGAATGCTCCTGAAGGCATTTTAGGCCGAATTGGACACTTTTGCATGAAAAGTCACAATCCAACCTAAAATGTTGAAATCGCTTAAAAAATGCTTTTCTGAGCTGGAAATGCCTTTAAACGACATTTCTCATCATAAGAATGCTCCTGAAGGCATTTTAGGCCGAATTGGGCACTTTTGCATGAAAAGTCACAATCCAACCTGAAATGTTGAAATCGCTTGAAAAATGCTTTTCTGAGCTGGAAATGCCTTTAAACGACATTTCTCATCATAAGAATGCTCCTGAAGGCATTTTAGGCCGAATTGGGCACTTTTACATGAAAAGTCACAATCCAACCTGAAATGTTGAAATCGCTTGAAAAATGCTTTTCTGAGCTGGAAATGCCTTTAAACGACATTTCTCATCATAAGAATGCTCCTGAAGGCATTTTAGGCCGAATTGGGCACTTTTGCATGAAAAGTCAAAATCCAACCTGAAATGTTGAAATCGCTTGAAAAATGCTTTTCTGAGCTGGAAATGCCTTTAAACGACATTTCTCATCATAAGAATGCTCCTGAAGGCATCTTAGGCCGAATTGGGCACTTTTGCATGAAAAGTCAAAATCCAACCTGAAATGTTGAAATCGCTTGAAAAATGCTTTTCTGAGCTGGAAATGCCTTTAAACGACATTTCTCATCATAAGAATGCGCCTGAAGGCATTTTAGGCCAAATTGGGCACTTTTGCATGAAAAGTCAAAATCCAACCTGAAATGTTGAAATCGCTTGAAAAATGCTTTTCTGAGCTGGAAATGCCTTTAAACGACATTTCTCATCATGAGAATGCTCCTGACGGCATTTTAGGTCGAATTGGGCACTTTTGCATGTAAAGTCACAATCCAACCTGAAATGTTGAAATCGCTTGAAAAATGCTTTTCTGAGCTGGAAATGCCTTTAAACGACATTTCTCATCATAAGAATGCTCCTGAAGGCATTTTAGGCTGAATTGGGCACTTTTGCATGTAAAGTCACAATCCAACCTGAAATGTTGAAATCGCTTGAAAAATGCTTTTCTAAGCTGGAAATGCCTTTAAACGACATTTCTCATCATAAGAATGCTCCTGAAGGCATTTTAGGCCGAATTGGGCACTTTTGCATGTAAATTCACAATCCAACCTGAAATGTTGAAATCGCTTGAAAAATGCTTTTCTGAGCTGGAAATGCCTTTAAACGACATTTCTCATCATAAGAATGCGCCTGAAGGCATTTTAGGCCAAATTGGGCACTTTTGCATGAAAAGTCAAAATCCAACCTGAAATGTTGAAATCGCTTGAAAAATGCTTTTCTGAGCTGGAAATGCCTTTAAACGACATTTCTTATCATAAGAATGCTCCTGAAGGCATTTTAGGCCGAATTGGACACTTTTGCATGAAAAGTCACAATCCAACCTGAAATGTTGAAATCGCTTAAAAAATGCTTTTCTGAGATGGAAATGCCTTTAAACGACATTTCTCATCATAAGAATGTTCCTGAAGGCATTTTAGGCCGAATTGGGCACTTTTGCATGAAAAGTCACAATCCAACCTGAAATGTTGAAATCGCTTGAAAAATGCTTTTCTGAGCTGGAAATGCCTTTAAACGACATTTCTCATCATAAGAATGCTCCTGAAAGCATTTTAGGCCGAATTGGACACTTTTGCATGAAAAGTCACAATCCAACCTGAAATGTTGAAATCGCTTGAAAAATGCTTTTCTTAGCTGGAAATGCCTTTAAACGACATATCTCATCATAAGAATGCTCCTGAAGGCATTTTAGGCCGAATTGGGCACTTTTGCATGAAAAGTTACAATCCAACCTGAAATGTTGAAATCGCTTGAAAAATGCTTTTCTGAGCTGGAAATGCCTTTAAACCACATTTCTCATCATAAGAATGCTCCTGAAGGCATTTTAGGCCGAATTGGGCACTTTTGCATGTAAAGTCAAAATCCAACCTGAAATGTTGAAATCGCTTGAAAAATGCTTTTCTGAGCTGGAAATGCCTTTAAACGACATTTCTCATCATAAGAATGCGCCTGAAGGCATTTTAGGCCAAATTGGGCACTTTTGCATGTAAAGTCAAAATTCAACCTGAAATGTTGAAATCGCTTGAAAAATGCTTTTCTGAGCTGGAAATGCCTTTAAACGACATTTCTCATCATAAGAATGCTCCTGAAGGTTTTTTAGGCCGAATTGGGCACTTTTGCATGTAAAGTCACAATCCAAACTGAAATGTTGAAATCGCTTGAAAAATGCTTTTCTGAGCTGGAAATGCCTTTAAACGACATTTCTCATCATAAGAATGCGCCTGAAGGCATTTTAGGCCAAATTGGGCACTTTTGCATGAAAAGTCAAAATCCAATCTGAAATGTTGAAATCGCTTGAAAAATGCTTTTCTGAGCTGGAAATGCCTTTAAACGACATTTCTCATCATAAGAATGCTCCTGAAGGCATCTTAGGCCGAATTGGACACTTTTGCATGAAAAGTCACAATCCAACCTGAAATGTTGAAATCGCTTGAAAAATGCTTTTCTTAGCTGGAAATGCCTTTAAACGACATGTCTCATCATAAGAATGCTCCTGAAGGCATTTTAGGCCGAATTGGGCACTTTTGCATGAACAGTTACAATCCAACCTGAAATGTTGAAATCGCTTGAAAAATGCTTTTCTGAGCTGGAAATGCCTTTAAACCACATTTCTCATCATAAGAATGCTCCTGAAGGCATTTTAGGCCGAATTGGGCACTTTTGCATGTAAAGTCACAATCCAACCTGAAATGTTGAAATCGCTTGCAAAAATGCTTTTCTGAGCTGGAAATGCCTTTAAACCACATTTCTCATCATAAGAATGCTCCTGAAGGCATTTTAGGCCGAATTGGGCACTTTTGCATGTAAAGTCAAAATCCAACCTGAAATGTTGAAATCGCTTGAAAAATGCTTTTCTGAGCTGGAAATGCCTTTAAACGACATTTCTCATCATAAGAATGCGCCTGAAGGCATTTTAGGCCAAATTGGGCACTTTTGCATGTAAAGTCAAAATTCAACCTGAAATGTTGAAATCGCTTGAAAAATGCTTTTCTGAGCTGGAAATGCCTTTAAACGACATTTCTCATCATAAGAATGCTCCTGAAGGTTTTTTAGGCCGAATTGGGCACTTTTGCATGTAAAGTCACAATCCAAACTGAAATGTTGAAATCGCTTGAAAAATGCTTTTCTGAGCTGGAAATGCCTTTAAACGACATTTCTCATCATAAGAATGCTCCTGAAGGCATTTTAGGCCGAATTGGGCACTTTTACATGAAAAGTCACAATCCAACCTGAAATGTTGAAATCGCTTGAAAAATGCTTTTCTGAGCTGGAAATGCCTTTAAACGACATTTCTCATCATAAGAATGCTCCTGAAGGCATTTTAGGCCGAATTGGGCACTTTTGCATGAAAAGTCAAAATCCAACCTGAAATGTTGAAATCGCTTGAAAAATGCTTTTCTGAGCTGGAAATGCCTTTAAACGACATTTCTCATCATAAGAATGCTCCTGAAGGCATCTTAGGCCGAATTGGGCACTTTTGCATGAAAAGTCAAAATCCAACCTGAAATGTTGAAATCGCTTGAAAAATGCTTTTCTGAGCTGGAAATGCCTTTAAACGACATTTCTCATCATAAGAATGCGCCTGAAGGCATTTTAGGCCAAATTGGGCACTTTTGCATGAAAAGTCAAAATCCAACCTGAAATGTTGAAATCGCTTGAAAAATGCTTTTCTGAGCTGGAAATGCCTTTAAACGACATTTCTCATCATAAGAATGCTCCTGAAGGCATTTTAGGCCGATTTGGGCACTTTTGCATGAAAAGTCAAAATCCAACCTGAAATGTTGAAATCGCTTGAAAAATGCTTTTCTAAGCTGGAAATGCCTTTAAACGACATTTCTCATCATAAGAATGCTCCTGAAGGCATTTTAGGCCGAATTGGGCACTTTTGCATGTAAATTCACAATCCAACCTGAAATGTTGAAATCGCTTGAAAAATGCTTTTCTGAGCTGGAAATGCCTTTAAACGACATTTCTCATCATAAGAATGCTCCTGAAGGCATTTTAGGCCGAATTGGGCACTTTTGCATGAAAAGTCAAAATCCAACCTGAAATGTTGAAATCGCTTGAAAAATGCTTTTCTGAGCTGGAAATGCCTTTAAACGACATTTCTCATCATAAGAATGCTCCTGAAGGCATTTTAGGCCGAATTGGGCACTTTTACATGAAAAGTCACAATCCAACCTGAAATGTTGAAATCGCTTGAAAAATGCTTTTCTGAGCTGGAAATGCCTTTAAACGACATTTCTCATCATAAGAATGCTCCTGAAGGCATTTTAGGCCGAATTGGGCACTTTTACATGAAAAGTCAAAATCCAACCTGAAATGTTGAAATCGCTTGAAAAATGCTTTTCTGAGCTGGAAATGCCTTTAAACGACATTTCTCATCATAAGAATGCGCCTGAAGGCATTTTAGGCCAAATTGGGCACTTTTGCATGAAAAGTCAAAATCCAACCTGAAATGTTGAAATCGCTTGAAAAATGCTTTTCTGAGCTGGAAATGCCTTTAAACGACATTTCTCATCATAAGAATGCTCCTGAAGGCATCTTAGGCCGAATTGGACACTTTTGCATGAAAAGTCACAATCCAACCTGAAATGTTGAAATCGCTTGAAAAATGCTTTTCTTAGCTGGAAATGCCTTTAAACGACATGTCTCATCATAAGAATGCTCCTGAAGGCATTTTAGGCCGAATAGGTCACTTTTGCATGAAAAGTTACAATCCAACCTGAAATGTTGAAATCGCTTGAAAAATGCTTTTCTGAGCTGGAAATGCCTTTAAACGACTTTTCTCATCATAAAAATGCTCCTGAAGGCATTTTAGGCCGAATTGGACACTTTTGCAAGAAAAGTCACAATCCAACCTGAAATGTTGAAATCGCTTGAAAAATGCTTTTCTGAGCTGGAAATGCCTTTAAACGACTTTTCTCATCATAAGAATGCTCCTGAAGGCTTTTTAGGCCGAATTGGGCACTTTTGCATGAAAAGTCAAAATCCAACCTGAAATGTTGAAATCGCTTGAAAAATGCTTTTCTAAGCTGGAAATGCCTTTAAACGACATTTCTCATCATAAGAATGCTCCTGAAGGCATTTTAGGCCGAATTGGGCACTTTTGCATGTAAATTCACAATCCAACCTGAAATGTTGAAATCGCTTGAAAAATGCTTTTCTGAGCTGGAAATGCCTTTAAACGACATTTCTCATCATAAGAATGCTCCTGAAGGCATTTTAGGCCGAATTGGGCACTTTTGCATGAAAAGTCAAAATCCAACCTGAAATGTTGAAATCGCTTGAAAAATGCTTTTCTGAGCTGGAAATGCCTTTAAACGACATTTCTCATCATAAGAATGCTCCTGAAGGCATTTTAGGCCGAATTGGGCACTTTTACATGAAAAGTCACAATCCAACCTGAAATGTTGAAATCGCTTGAAAAATGCTTTTCTGAGCTGGAAATGCCTTTAAACGACATTTCTCATCAGAAGAATGCTCCTGAAGGCATTTTAGGCCGAATTGGGCACTTTTACATGAAAAGTCAAAATCCAACCTGAAATGTTGAAATCGCTTGAAAAATGCTTTTCTGAGCTGGAAATGCCTTTAAACGACATTTCTCATCATAAGAATGCGCCTGAAGGCATTTTAGGCCAAATTGGGCACTTTTGCATGAAAAGTCAAAATCCAACCTGAAATGTTGAAATCGCTTGAAAAATGCTTTTCTGAGCTGGAAATGCCTTTAAACGACATTTCTCATCATAAGAATGCTCCTGAAGGCATCTTAGGCCGAATTGGACACTTTTGCATGAAAAGTCACAATCCAACCTGAAATGTTGAAATCGCTTGAAAAATGCTTTTCTTAGCTGGAAATGCCTTTAAACGACATGTCTCATCATAAGAATGCTCCTGAAGGCATTTTAGGCCGAATTGGGCACTTTTGCATGAAAAGTTACAATCCAACCTGAAATGTTGAAATCGCTTGAAAAATGCTTTTCTGAGCTGGAAATGCCTTTAAACGACTTTTCTCATCATAAAAATGCTCCTGAAGGCATTTTAGGCCGAATTGGAAACTTTTGCAAGAAAAGTCACAATCCAACCTGAAATGTTGAAATCGCTTGAAAAATGCTTTTCTGAGCTGGAAATGCCTTTAAACGACTTTTCTCATCATAAGAATGCTCCTGAAGGCATTTTAGGCCGAATTGGGCACTTTTGCATGAAAAGTCACAATCCAACCTGAAATGTTGAAATCGCTTGAAAAATGCTTTTCTTAGCTGGAAATGCCTTTAAACGACATTTCTCATCATAAGAATGCTCCTGAAGGCATTTTAGGCCGAATTGGGCACTTTTGCATAAAAAATTACAATCCAACCTGAAATGTTGAAATCGCTTGAAAAATGCTTTTCTGAGCTGGAAATGCCTTTAAACGACATTTCTCATCATAAGAATGCGCCTGAAGGCATTTTAGGCCAAATTGGGCACTTTTGCATGAAAAGTCAAAATCCAACCTGAAATGTTGAAATCGCTTGAAAAATGCTTTTCTGAGCTGGAAATGCCTTTAAACGACTTTTCTTATCATAAGAATGCTCCTGAAGGCATTTTAGGCCGAATTGGACACTTTTGCATGAAAAGTCACAATCCAACCTAAAATGTTGAAATCGCTTAAAAAATGCTTTTCTGAGCTGGAAATGCCTTTAAACGACATTTCTCATCATAAGAATGCTCCTGAAGGCATTTTAGGCCGAATTGGGCACTTTTGCATGAAAAGTCACAATCCAACCTGAAATGTTGAAATCGCTTGAAAAATGCTTTTCTGAGCTGGAAATGCCTTTAAACGACATTTCTCATCATAAGAATGCTCCTGAAGGCATTTTAGGCCGAATTGGGCACTTTTACATGAAAAGTCACAATCCAACCTGAAATGTTGAAATCGCTTGAAAAATGCTTTTCTGAGCTGGAAATGCCTTTAAACGACATTTCTCATCATAAGAATGCTCCTGAAGGCATTTTAGGCCGAATTGGGCACTTTTGCATGAAAAGTCAAAATCCAACCTGAAATGTTGAAATCGCTTGAAAAATGCTTTTCTGAGCTGGAAATGCCTTTAAACGACATTTCTCATCATAAGAATGCGCCTGAAGGCATTTTAGGCCAAATTGGGCACTTTTGCATGTAAAGTCAAAATTCAACCTGAAATGTTGAAATCGCTTGAAAAATGCTTTTCTGAGCTGGAAATGCCTTTAAACGACATTTCTCATCATAAGAATGCTCCTGAAGGTTTTTTAGGCCGAATTGGGCACTTTTGCATGTAAAGTCACAATCCAAACTGAAATGTTGAAATCGCTTGAAAAATGCTTTTCTGAGCTGGAAATGCCTTTAAACGACATTTCTCATCATAAGAATGCGCCTGAAGGCATTTTAGGCCAAATTGGGCACTTTTGCATGAAAAGTCAAAATCCAACCTGAAATGTTGAAATCGCTTGAAAAATGCTTTTCTGAGCTGGAAATGCCTTTAAACGACATTTCTCATCATAAGAATGCTCCTGAAGGCATCTTAGGCCGAATTGGACACTTTTGCATGAAAAGTCACAATCCAACCTGAAATGTTGAAATCGCTTGAAAAATGCTTTTCTTAGCTGGAAATGCCTTTAAACGACATGTCTCATCATAAGAATGCTCCTGAAGGCATTTTAGGCCGAATTGGGCACTTTTGCATGAACAGTTACAATCCAACCTGAAATGTTGAAATCGCTTGATAAAATGCTTTTCTGAGCTGGAAATGCCTTTAAACGACTTTTCTCATCATAAAAATGCTCCTGAAGGCATTTTAGGCCGAATTGGACACTTTTGCAAGAAAAGTCACAATCCAACCTGAAATGTTGAAATCGCTTGAAAAATGCTTTTCTGAGCTGGAAATGCCTTTAAACCACATTTCTCATCATAAGAATGCTCCTGAAGGCATTTTAGGCCGAATTGGGCACTTTTGCATGTAAAGTCACAATCCAACCTGAAATGTTGAAATCGCTTGCAAAAATGCTTTTCTGAGCTGGAAATGCCTTTAAACGACATTTCTCATCATAAGAATGCTCCTGAAGGCATTTTAGGCCGAATTGGGCACTTTTGCATGTAAAGTCAAAATCCAACCTGAAATGTTGAAATCGCTTGAAAAATGCTTTTCTGAGCTGGAAATGCCTTTAAACGACATTTCTCATCATAAGAATGCGCCTGAAGGCATTTTAGGCCAAATTGGGCACTTTTGCATGTAAAGTCAAAATTCAACCTGAAATGTTGAAATCGCTTGAAAAATGCTTTTCTGAGCTGGAAATGCCTTTAAACGACATTTCTCATCATAAGAATGCTCCTGAAGGTTTTTTAGGCCGAATTGGGCACTTTTGCATGTAAAGTCACAATCCAAACTGAAATGTTGAAATCGCTTGAAAAATGCTTTTCTGAGCTGGAAATGCCTTTAAACGACATTTCTCATCATAAGAATTCGCCTGAAGGCATTTTAGGCCAAATTGGGCACTTTTGCATGAAAAGTCAAAATCCAACCTGAAATGTTGAAATCGCTTGAAAAATGCTTTTCTGAGCTGGAAATGCCTTTAAACGACATTTCTTATCATAAGAATGCTCCTGAAGGCATCTTAGGCCGAATTGGACACTTTTGCATGAAAAGTCACAATCCAACCTGAAATGTTGAAATCGCTTGAAAAATGCTTTTCTTAGCTGGAAATGCCTTTAAACGACATGTCTCATCATAAGAATGCTCCTGAAGGCATTTTAGGCCGAATTGGGCACTTTTGCATGAACAGTTACAATCCAACCTGAAATGTTGAAATCGCTTGAAAAATGCTTTTCTGAGCTGGAAATGCCTTTAAACGACTTTTCTCATTATAAAAATGCTCCTGAAGGCATTTTAGGCCGAATTGGACACTTTTGCAAGAAAAGTCACAATCCAACCTGAAATGTTGAAATCGCTTGAAAAATGCTTTTCTGAGCTGGAAATGCCTTTAAACGACTTTTCTCATCATAAGAATGCTCCTGAAGGCATTTTAGGCCGAATTGGGCACTTTTGCATGAAAAGTCACAATCCAACCTGAAATGTTGAAATCGCTTGAAAAATGCTTTTCTTAGCTGGAAATGCCTTTAAACGACATTTCTCATCATAAGAGTGCTCCTGAAGGCATTTTAGGCCGAATTGGGCACTTTTGCATAAAAAATTACAATCCAACCTGAAATGTTGAAATCGCTTGAAAAATGCTTTTCTGAGCTGGAAATGCCTTTAAACGACTTTTCTCATCATAAAAATGCTCCTGAAGGCATTTTAGGCCGAATTGGACACTTTTGCAAGAAAAGTCACAATCCAACCTGAAATGTTGAAATCGCTTGAAAAATGCTTTTCTGAGCTGGAAATGCCTTTAAACGACATTTCTCATCATAAGAATGCGCCTGAAGGCATTTTAGGCCAAATTGGGCACTTTTGCATGAAAAGTCAAAATCCAACCTGAAATGTTGAAATCGCTTGAAAAATGCTTTTCTGAGCTGGAAATGCCTTTAAACGACTTTTCTTATCATAAGAATGCTCCTGAAGGCATTTTAGGCCGAATTGGACACTTTTGCATGTAAAGTCAAAATCCAACCTGAAATGTTGAAATCGCTTGAAAAATGCTTTTCTGAGCTGGAAATGCCTTTAAACGACATTTCTCATCATAAGAATGCTCCTGAAGGCATTTTAGGCCGAATTGGGCACTTTTGCATGAAAAGTCACAATCCAACCTGAAATGTTGAAATCGCTTGAAAAATGCTTTTCGCTTGGAAATGCCTTTAAACAACATTTCTCATCATAAGAATGCTCCTGAAGGCATTTTAGGCCGAATTGGGCACTTTTACATGAAAAGTCACAATCCAACCTGAAATGTTGAAATCGCTTGAAAAATGCTTTTCTGAGCTGGAAATGCCTTTAAAAGACTTTTCTCATCATAAAAATGCTCCTGAAGGCATTTTAGGCCGAATTGGGCACTTTTGCATGAAAAGTCAAAATCCAACCTGAAATGTTGAAATCGCTTGAAAAATGCTTTTCTGAGCTGGAAATGCCTTTAAACGACATTTGCCTTTAAACGACATTTCTCATCATAAGAATTCGCCTGAAGGCATTTTAGGCCAAATTGGGCACTTTTGCATGAAAAGTCAAAATCCAACCTGAAATGTTGAAATCGCTTGAAAAATGCTTTTCTGAGCTGGAAATGCCTTTAAACGACATTTCTTATCATAAGAATGCTCCTGAAGGCATCTTAGGCCGAATTGGACACTTTTGCATGAAAAGTCACAATCCAACCTGAAATGTTGAAATCGCTTGAAAAATGCTTTTCTTAGCTGGAAATGCCTTTAAACGACATGTCTCATCATAAGAATGCTCCTGAAGGCATTTTAGGCCGAATTGGGCACTTTTGCATGAACAGTTACAATCCAACCTGAAATGTTGAAATCGCTTGAAAAATGCTTTTCTGAGCTGGAAATGCCTTTAAACGACTTTTCTCATTATAAAAATGCTCCTGAAGGCATTTTAGGCCGAATTGGACACTTTTGCAAGAAAAGTCACAATCCAACCTGAAATGTTGAAATCGCTTGAAAAATGCTTTTCTGAGCTGGAAATGCCTTTAAACGACTTTTCTCATCATAAGAATGCTCCTGAAGGCATTTTAGGCCGAATTGGGCACTTTTGCATGAAAAGTCACAATCCAACCTGAAATGTTGAAATCGCTTGAAAAATGCTTTTCTTAGCTGGAAATGCCTTTAAACGACATTTCTCATCATAAGAGTGCTCCTGAAGGCATTTTAGGCCGAATTGGGCACTTTTGCATAAAAAATTACAATCCAACCTGAAATGTTGAAATCGCTTGAAAAATGCTTTTCTGAGCTGGAAATGCCTTTAAACGACTTTTCTCATCATAAAAATGCTCCTGAAGGCATTTTAGGCCGAATTGGACACTTTTGCAAGAAAAGTCACAATCCAACCTGAAATGTTGAAATCGCTTGAAAAATGCTTTTCTGAGCTGGAAATGCCTTTAAACGACATTTCTCATCATAAGAATGCGCCTGAAGGCATTTTAGGCCAAATTGGGCACTTTTGCATGAAAAGTCAAAATCCAACCTGAAATGTTGAAATCGCTTGAAAAATGCTTTTCTGAGCTGGAAATGCCTTTAAACGACTTTTCTTATCATAAGAATGCTCCTGAAGGCATTTTAGGCCGAATTGGACACTTTTGCATGTAAAGTCAAAATCCAACCTGAAATGTTGAAATCGCTTGAAAAATGCTTTTCTGAGCTGGAAATGCCTTTAAACGACATTTCTCATCATAAGAATGCTCCTGAAGGCATTTTAGGCCGAATTGGGCACTTTTGCATGAAAAGTCACAATCCAACCTGAAATGTTGAAATCGCTTGAAAAATGCTTTTCGCTTGGAAATGCCTTTAAACAACATTTCTCATCATAAGAATGCTCCTGAAGGCATTTTAGGCCGAATTGGGCACTTTTACATGAAAAGTCACAATCCAACCTGAAATGTTGAAATCGCTTGAAAAATGCTTTTCTGAGCTGGAAATGCCTTTAAAAGACTTTTCTCATCATAAAAATGCTCCTGAAGGCATTTTAGGCCGAATTGGGCACTTTTGCATGAAAAGTCAAAATCCAACCTGAAATGTTGAAATCGCTTGAAAAATGCTTTTCTGAGCTGGAAATGCCTTTAAACGACATTTCTCATCATAAGAATGCTCCTGAAGGCATCTTAGGCCGAATTGGGCACTTTTGCATGAAAAGTCAAAATCCAACCTGAAATGTTGAAATCGCTTGAAAAATGCTTTTCTGAGCTGGAAATGCCTTTAAACGACTATTCTCATCATAAGAATGCGCCTGAAGGCATTTTAGGCCAAATTGGGCACTTTTGCATGAAAAGTCAAAATCCAACCTGAAATGTTGAAATCGCTTGAAAAATGCTTTTCTGAGCTGGAAATGCCTTTAAACGACATTTCTCATCATGAGAATGCTCCTGAAGGCATTTTAGGCCGAATTGGGCACTTTTGCATGAAAAGTCAAAATCCAACCTGAAATGTTGAAATCGCTTGAAAAATGATTTTCTAAGCTGGAAATGCCTTTAAACGACATTTCTCATCATAAGAATGCTCCTGAAGGCATTTTAGGCCGAATTGGGCACTTTTGCATGTAAATTCACAATCCAACCTGAAATGTTGAAATCGCTTGAAAAATGCTTTTCTGAGCTGGAAATGCCTTTAAACCACATTTCTCATCATAAGAATGCTCCTGAAGGCATTTTAGGCCGAATTGGGCACTTTTGCATGTAAAGTCACAATCCAACCTGAAATGTTGAAATCGCTTGCAAAAATGCTTTTCTGAGCTGGAAATGCCTTTAAACCACATTTCTCATCATAAGAATGCTCCTGAAGGCATTTTAGGCCGAATTGGGCACTTTTGCATGTAAAGTCAAAATCCAACCTGAAATGTTGAAATCGCTTGAAAAATGCTTTTCTGAGCTGGAAATGCCTTTAAACGACATTTCTCATCATAAGAATGCGCCTGAAGGCATTTTAGGCCAAATTGGGCACTTTTGCATGTAAAGTCAAAATTCAACCTGAAATGTTGAAATCGCTTGAAAAATGCTTTTCTGAGCTGGAAATGCCTTTAAACGACATTTCTCATCATAAGAATGCTCCTGAAGGTTTTTTAGGCCGAATTGGGCACTTTTGCATGTAAAGTCACAATCCAAACTGAAATGTTGAAATCGCTTGAAAAATGCTTTTCTGAGCTGGAAATGCCTTTAAACGACATTTCTCATCATAAGAATTCGCCTGAAGGCATTTTAGGCCAAAATTGGGCACTTTTGCATGAAAAGTCAAAATCCAACCTGAAATGTTGAAATCGCTTGAAAAATGCTTTTCTGAGCTGGAAATGCCTTTAAAACGGACATTTCTTATCATAAGAATGCTCCTGAAGGCATCTTAGGCCGAATTGGACACTTTTGCATGAAAAGTCACAATCCAACCTGAAATGTTGAAATCGCTTGAAAAATGCTTTTCTTAGCTGGAAATGCCTTTAAACGACATGTCCTCATCATAAGAATGCTCCTGAAGGCATTTTAGGTCGAATTGGGCACTTTTGCATGTAAAGTCACAATCCAACCTGAAATGTTGAAATCGCTTGAAAAATGCTTTTCTGAGCTGGAAATGCCTTTAAAACGACATTTCTCATCATAAGAATGCTCCTGAAGGCATTTTAGGCCCGAATTGGGCACTTTTGCATGAAAAGTCAAAATCCAACCTGAAATGTTGAAATCGCTTGAAAAATGCTTTTCTAAGCTGGAAATGCCTTTAAACGACATTTCTCATCATAAGAATGCTCCTGAAGGCATTTTAGGCCGAATTGGGCACTTTTGCATGTAAATTCACAATCCAACCTGAAATGTTGAAATCGCTTGAAAAATGCTTTTCTGAGCTGGAAATGCCTTTAAACGACATTTCTCATCATAAGAATGCGCCTGAAGGCATTTTAGGCCAAATTGGGCACTTTTGCATGAAAAGTCAAAATCCAACCTGAAATGTTGAAATCGCTTGAAAAATGCTTTTCTGAGCTGGAAATGCCTTTAAACGACATTTCTTATCATAAGAATGCTCCTGAAGGCATTTTAGGCCGAATTGGACACTTTTGCATGAAAAGTCACAATCCAACCTGAATGTTGAAATCGCTTAAAAAATGCTTTTCTGAGCTGGAAATGCCTTTAAACGACATTTCTCATCATAAGAATGTTCCTGAAGGCATTTTTAGGCCGAATTGGGCACTTTTGCATGAAAAGTCACAATCCAACCTGAAATGTTGAAATCGCTTGAAAAATGCTTTTCTGAGCTGGAAATGCCTTTAAACGACATTTTCTCATCATAAGGAATGCTCCTGAAAGCATTTTAGGCCGAATTGGACACTTTTGCATGAAAAGTCACAATCCAACCCTGAAAATGTTGAAATCGCTTGAAAAATGCTTTTCTTAGCTGGAAATGCCTTTAAACGACATATCTCATCATAAGAATGCTCCTGAAGGCATTTTAGGCCGAATTGGGCACTTTTGCATGAAAAGTTACAATCCAACCTGAAATGTTGAAATCGCTTGAAAAATGCTTTTCTGAGCTGGAAATGCCTTTAAACCACATTTCTCATCATAAGAATGCTCCTGAAGGCATTTTAGGCCGAATTGGGCACTTTTGCATGTAAAGTCAAAATCCAACCTGAAATGTTGAAATCGCTTGAAAAATGCTTTTCTGAGCTGGAAATGCCTTTAAACGACATTTCTCATCATAAGAATGCGCCTGAAGGCATTTTAGGCCAAATTGGGCACTTTTGCATGTAAAGTCAAAATTCAACCTGAAATGTTGAAATCGCTTGAAAAAATGCTTTTCTGAGCTGGAAATGCCTTTAAACGACATTTCTCATCATAAGAATGCTCCTGAAGGTTTTTTAGGCCGAATTGGGCACTTTTGCATGTAAAGTCACAATCCAAACTGAAATGTTGAAATCGCTTGAAAAAATGCTTTTCTGAGCTGGAAATGCCTTTAAACGACATTTCTCATCATAAGAATGCGCCTGAAGGCATTTTAGGCCAAATGGGGCACTTTTGCATGAAAAGTCAAAATCCAACCTGAAATGTTGAAATCGCTTGAAAAATGCTTTTCTGAGCTGGAAATGCCTTTAAACGACATTTCTCATCATAAGAATGCTCCTGAAGGCATCTTAGGCCGAATTGGACACTTTTGCATGAAAAGTCACAATCCAACCTGAAATGTTGAAATCGCTTGAAAAATGCTTTTCTTAGCTGGAAATGCCTTTAAACGACATGTCTCATCATAAGAATGCTCCTGAAGGCATTTTAGGCCGAATTGGGCACTTTTGCATGAACAGTTACAATCCAACCTGAAATGTTGAAATCGCTTGAAAAATGCTTTTCTGAGCTGGAAATGCCTTTAAAACGACTTTTCTCATCATAAAAATGCTCCTGAAGGCATTTTAGGCCGAATTGGACACTTTTGCAAGAAAAGTCACAATCCAACCTGAAATGTTGAAATCGCTTGAAAAATGCTTTTCTGAGCTGGAAATGCCTTTAAACCACATTTCTCATCATAAGAATGCTCCTGAAGGCATTTTAGGCCGAATTGGGCACTTTTGCATGTAAAGTCACAATCCAACCTGAAATGTTGAAATCGCTTGCAAAAATGCTTTTCTGAGCTGGAAATGCCTTTAAACCACATTTCTCATCATAAGAATGCTCCTGAAGGCATTTTAGGCCGAATTGGGCACTTTTGCATGTAAAGTCAAAATCCAACCGGAAATGTTGAAATCGCTTGAAAAATGCTTTTCTGAGCTGGAAATGCCTTTAAACGACATTTCTCATCATAAGAATGCGCCTGAAGGCATTTTAGGCCAAATTGGGCACTTTTGCATGTAAAGTCAAAATTCAACCTGAAATGTTGAAATCGCTTGAAAAATGCTTTTCTGAGCTGGAAATGCCTTTAAACGACATTTCTCATCATAAGAATGCTCCTGAAGGTTTTTTAGGCCGAATTGGGCACTTTTGCATGTAAAGTCACAATCCAAACTGAAATGTTGAAATCGCTTGAAAAATGCTTTTCTGAGCTGGAAATGCCTTTAAACGACATTTCTCATCATAAGAATTCGCCTGAAGGCATTTTAGGCCAAATTGGGCACTTTTGCATGAAAAGTCAAAATCCAACCTGAAATGTTGAAATCGCTTGAAAAATGCTTTTCTGAGCTGGAAATGCCTTTAAACGACATTTCTTATCATAAGAATGCTCCTGAAGGCATCTTAGGCCGAATTGGACACTTTTGCATGAAAAGTCACAATCCAACCTGAAATGTTGAAATCGCTTGAAAAATGCTTTTCTTAGCTGGAAATGCCTTTAAACGACATGTCTCATCATAAGAATGCTCCTGAAGGCATTTTAGGCCGAATTGGGCACTTTTGCATGAACAGTTACAATCCAACCTGAAATGTTGAAATCGCTTGAAAAATGCTTTTCTGAGCTGGAAATGCCTTTTAAACGACTTTTCTCATCATAAAAATGCTCCTGAAGGCATTTTAGGCCGAATTGGACACTTTTGCAAGAAAAGTCACAATCCAACCTGAAATGTTGAAATCGCTTGAAAAATGCTTTTCTGAGCTGGAAATGCCTTTAAACGACTTTTCTCATCATAAGAATGCTCCTGAAGGCATTTTAGGCCGAATTGGGCACTTTTGCATGAAAAGTCACAATCCAACCTGAAATGTTGAAATCGCTTGAAAAATGCTTTTCTTAGCTGGAAATGCCTTTAAACGACATTTCTCATCATAAGAATGCTCCTGAAGGCATTTTAGGCCGAATTGGGCACTTTTGCATAAAAAATTACAATCCAACCTGAAATGTTGAAATCGCTTGAAAAATGCTTTTCTGAGCTGGAAATGCCTTTAAACGACTTTTCTCATCATAAAAATGCTCCTGAAGGCATTTTAGGCCGAATTGGACACTTTTGCAAGAAAAGTCACAATCCAACCTGAAATGTTGAAATCGCTTGAAAAATGCTTTTCTGAGCTGGAAATGCCTTTAAACGACATTTCTCATCATAAGAATGCGCCTGAAGGCATTTTAGGCCAAATTGGGCACTTTTGCATGAAAAGTCAAAATCCAACCTGAAATGTTGAAATCGCTTGAAAAATGCTTTTCTGAGCTGGAAATGCCTTTAAACGACTTTTCTTATCATAAGAATGCTCCTGAAGGCATTTTAGGCCGAATTGGACACTTTTGCATGAAAAGTCACAATCCAACCTAAAATGTTGAAATCGCTTAAAAAATGCTTTTCTGAGCTGGAAATGCCTTTAAACGACATTTCTCATCATAAGAATGCTCCTGAAGGCATTTTAGGCCGAATTGGGCACTTTTGCATGAAAAGTCACAATCCAACCTGAAATGTTGAAATCGCTTGAAAAATGCTTTTCGCTTGGAAATGCCTTTAAACGACATTTCTCATCATAAGAATGCTCCTGAAGGCATTTTAGGCCGAATTGGGCACTTTTACATGAAAAGTCACAATCCAACCTGAAATGTTGAAATCGCTTGAAAAATGCTTTTCTGAGCTGGAAATGCCTTTAAAAGACTTTTCTCATCATAAAAATGCTCCTGAAGGCATTTTAGGCCGAATTGGGCACTTTTGCATGAAAAGTCAAAATCCAACCTGAAATGTTGAAATCGCTTGAAAAATGCTTTTCTGAGCTGGAAATGCCTTTAAACGACATTTCTCATCATAAGAATGCTCCTGAAGGCATCTTAGGCCGAATTGGGCACTTTTGCATGAAAAGTCAAAATCCAACCTGAAATGTTGAAATCGCTTGAAAAATGCTTTTCTGAGCTGGAAATGCCTTTAAACGACTATTCTCATCATAAGAATGCGCCTGAAGGCATTTTAGGCCAAATTGGGCACTTTTGCATGAAAAGTCAAAATCCAACCTGAAATGTTGAAATCGCTTGAAAAATGCTTTTCTGAGCTGGAAATGCCTTTAAACGACATTTCTCATCATGAGAATGCTCCTGAAGGCATTTTAGGCCGAATTGGGCACTTTTGCATGAAAAGTCAAAATCCAACCTGAAATGTTGAAATCGCTTGAAAAATGATTTTCTAAGCTGGAAATGCCTTTAAACGACATTTCTCATCATAAGAATGCTCCTGAAGGCATTTTAGGCCGAATTGGGCACTTTTGCATGTAAATTCACAATCCAACCTGAAATGTTGAAATCGCTTGAAAAATGCTTTTCTGAGCTGGAAATGCCTTTAAACGACATTTCTCATCATAAGAATGCTCCTGAAGGCATTTTAGGCCGAAATGGGCACTTTTGCATGTAAATTCACAATCCAACCTGAAATGTTGAAATCGCTTGAAAAATGCTTTTCTGAGCTGGAAATGCCTTTAAACGACGTTTCTCATCATAAGAATGCTCCTGAAGGCATTTTAGGCCGAATTGGGCACTTTTGCATGTAAATTCACAATCCAACCTGAAATGTTGAAATCGCTTGAAAAATGCTTTTCTGAGCTGGAAATGCCTTTAAACGACATTTCTCATCATAAGAATGCGCCTGAAGGCATTTTAGGCCAAATTGGGCACTTTTGCATGAAAAGTCAAAATCCAACCTGAAATGTTGAAATCGCTTGAAAAATGCTTTTCTGAGCTGGAAATGCCTTTAAAACGACATTTCTTATCATAAGAATGCTCCTGAAGGCATTTTAGGCCGAATTGGACACTTTTGCATGAAAAGTCACAATCCAACCTGAAATGTTGAAATCGCTTAAAAAATGCTTTTCTGAGCTGGAAATGCCTTTAAACGACATTTCTCATCATAAGAATGTTCCTGAAGGCATTTTAGGCCGAATTGGGCACTTTTGCATGAAAAGTCACAATCCAACCTGAAATGTTGAAATCGCTTGAAAAATGCTTTTCTGAGCTGGAAATGCCTTTAAACGACATTTCTCATCATAAGAATGCTCCTGAAAGCATTTTAGGCCGAATTGGACACTTTTGCATGAAAAGTCACAATCCAACCTGAAATGTTGAAATCGCTTGAAAAATGCTTTTCTGAGCTGGAAATGCCTTTAAACCACATTTCTCATCATAAGAATGCTCCTGAAGGCATTTTAGGCCGAATTGGGCACTTTTGCATGTAAAGTCAAAATCCAACCTGAAATGTTGAAATCGCTTGAAAAATGCTTTTCTGAGCTGGAAATGCCTTTAAACGACATTTCTCATCATAAGAATGCGCCTGAAGGCATTTTAGGCCAAATTGGGCACTTTTGCATGTAAAGTCAAAATTCAACCTGAAATGTTGAAATCGCTTGAAAAATGCTTTTCTGAGCTGGAAATGCCTTTAAACGACATTTCTCATCATAAGAATGCTCCTGAAGGTTTTTTAGGCCGAATTGGGCACTTTTGCATGTAAAGTCACAATCCAAACTGAAATGTTGAAATCGCTTGAAAAATGCTTTTCTGAGCTGGAAATGCCTTTAAACGACATTTCTCATCATAAGAATGCGCCTGAAGGCATTTTAGGCCAAATTGGGCACTTTTGCATGAAAAGTCAAAATCCAACCTGAAATGTTGAAATCGCTTGAAAAATGCTTTTCTGAGCTGGAAATGCCTTTAAACGACATTTCTCATCATAAGAATGCTCCTGAAGGCATCTTAGGCCGAATTGGACACTTTTGCATGAAAAGTCACAATCCAACCTGAAATGTTGAAATCGCTTGAAAAATGCTTTTCTTAGCTGGAAATGCCTTTAAACGACATGTCTCATCATAAGAATGCTCCTGAAGGCATTTTAGGCCGAATTGGGCACTTTTGCATGAACAGTTACAATCCAACCTGAAATGTTGAAATCGCTTGAAAAATGCTTTTCTGAGCTGGAAATGCCTTTAAACGACTTTTCTCATCATAAAAATGCTCCTGAAGGCATTTTAGGCCGAATTGGACACTTTTGCAAGAAAAGTCACAATCCAACCTGAAATGTTGAAATCGCTTGAAAAATGCTTTTCTGAGCTGGAAATGCCTTTAAACCACATTTCTCATCATAAGAATGCTCCTGAAGGCATTTTAGGCCGAATTGGGCACTTTTGCATGTAAAGTCACAATCCAACCTGAAATGTTGAAATCGCTTGCAAAAATGCTTTTCTGAGCTGGAAATGCCTTTAAACCACATTTCTCATCATAAGAATGCTCCTGAAGGCATTTTAGGCCGAATTGGGCACTTTTGCATGTAAAGTCAAAATCCAACCTGAAATGTTGAAATCGCTTGAAAAATGCTTTTCTGAGCTGGAAATGCCTTTAAAACGACATTTCTCATCATAAGAATGCGCCTGAAGGCATTTTAGGCCAAATTGGGCACTTTTGCATGTAAAGTCAAAATTCAACCTGAAATGTTGAAATCGCTTGAAAAATGCTTTTCTGAGCTGGAAATGCCTTTAAACGACATTTCTCATCATAAGAATGCTCCTGAAGGTTTTTTAGGCCGAATTGGGCACTTTTGCATGTAAAGTCACAATCCAAACTGAAATGTTGAAATCGCTTGAAAAATGCTTTTCTGAGCTGGAAATGCCTTTAAACGACATTTCTCATCATAAGAATGCGCCTGAAGGCATTTTAGGCCAAATTGGGCACTTTTGCATGAAAAGTCAAAATCCAACCTGAAATGTTGAAATCGCTTGAAAAATGCTTTTCTGAGCTGGAAATGCCTTTAAACGACATTTCTTATCATAAGAATGCTCCTGAAGGCATCTTAGGCCGAATTGGACACTTTTGCATGAAAAGTCACAATCCAACCTGAAATGTTGAAATCGCTTGAAAAATGCTTTTCTTAGCTGGAAATGCCTTTAAACGACATGTCTCATCATAAGAATGCTCCTGAAGGCATTTTAGGCCGAATTGGGCACTTTTGCATGAACAGTTACAATCCAACCTGAAATGTTGAAATCGCTTGAAAAATGCTTTTCTGAGCTGGAAATGCCTTTAAACGACTTTTCTCATCATAAAAATGCTCCTGAAGGCATTTTAGGCCGAATTGGACACTTTTGCAAGAAAAGTCACAATCCAACCTGAAATGTTGAAATCGCTTGAAAAATGCTTTTCTGAGCTGGAAATGCCTTTAAACGACTTTTCTCATCATAAGAATGCTCCTGAAGGCATTTTAGGCCGAATTGGGCACTTTTGCATGAAAAGTCACAATCCCTCCTGAAATGTTGAAATCGCTTGAAAAATGCTTTTCTTAGCTGGAAATGCCTTTAAACGACATTTCTCATCATAAGAATGCTCCTGAAGGCATTTTAGGCCGAATTGGGCACTTTTGCATAAAAAATTACAATCCAACCTGAAATGTTGAAATCGCTTGAAAAATGCTTTTCTGAGCTGGAAATGCCTTTAAACGACTTTTCTCATCATAAAAATGCTCCTGAAGGCATTTTAGGCCGAATTGGACACTTTTGCAAGAAAAGTCACAATCCAACCTGAAATGTTGAAATCGCTTGAAAAATGCTTTTCTGAGCTGGAAATGCCTTTAAACGACATTTCTCATCATAAGAATGCGCCTGAAGGCATTTTAGGCCAAATTGGGCACTTTTGCATGAAAAGTCAAAATCCAACCTGAAATGTTGAAATCGCTTGAAAAATGCTTTTCTGAGCTGGAAATGCCTTTAAACGACTTTTCTTATCATAAGAATGCTCCTGAAGGCATTTTAGGCCGAATTGGACACTTTTGCATGAAAAGTCACAATCCAACCTAAAATGTTGAAATCGCTTAAAAAATGCTTTTCTGAGCTGGAAATGCCTTTAAACGACATTTCTCATCATAAGAATGCTCCTGAAGGCATTTTAGGCCGAATTGGGCACTTTTGCATGAAAAGTCACAATCCAACCTGAAATGTTGAAATCGCTTGAAAAATGCTTTTCGCTTGGAAATGCCTTTAAACGACATTTCTCATCATAAGAATGCTCCTGAAGGCATTTTAGGCCGAATTGGGCACTTTTACATGAAAAGTCACAATCCAACCTGAAATGTTGAAATCGCTTGAAAAATGCTTTTCTGAGCTGGAAATGCCTTTAAAAGACTTTTCTCATTATAAAAATGCTCCTGAAGGCATTTTAGGCCGAATTGGGCACTTTTGCATGAAAAGTCAAAATCCAACCTGAAATGTTGAAATCGCTTGAAAAATGCTTTTCTGAGCTGGAAATGCCTTTAAACAACATTTCTCATCATAAGAATGCTCCTGAAGGCATCTTAGGCCGAATTGGGCACTTTTGCATGAAAAGTCAAAATCCAACCTGAAATGTTGAAATCGCTTGAAAAATGCTTTTCTGAGCTGGAAATGCCTTTAAACGACTATTCTCATCATAAGAATGCGCCTGAAGGCATTTTAGGCCAAATTGGGCACTTTTGCATGAAAAGTCAAAATCCAACCTGAAATGTTGAAATCGCTTGAAAAATGCTTTTCTGAGCTGGAAATGCCTTTAAACGACATTTCTCATCATGAGAATGCTCCTGAAGGCATTTTAGGCCGAATTGGGCACTTTTGCATGTAAAGTCACAATCCAACCTGAAATGTTGAAATCGCTTGAAAAATGCTTTTCTGAGCTGGAAATGCCTTTAAACGACATTTCTCATCATAAGAATGCTCCTGAAGGCATTTTAGGCCGAATTGGGCACTTTTGCATGTAAAGTCACAATCCAACCTGAAATGTTGAAATCGCTTGAAAAATGCTTTTCTGAGCTGGAAATGCCTTTAAACGACATTTCTCATCATAAGAATGCTCCTGAAGGCATTTTAGGCCGAATTGGGCACTTTTACATGAAAAGTCACAATCCAACCTGAAATGTTGAAATCGCTTGAAAAATGCTTTTCTGAGCTGGAAATGCCTTTAAACGACATTTCTCATCATAAGAATGCTCCTGAAGGCATTTTAGGCCGAATTGGGCACTTTTGCATGAAAAGTCAAAATCCAACCTGAAATGTTGAAATCGCTTGAAAAATGCTTTTCTGAGCTGGAAATGCCTTTAAACGACATTTCTCATCATAAGAATGCTCCTGAAGGCATCTTAGGCCGAATTGGGCACTTTTGCATGAAAAGTCAAAATCCAACCTGAAATGTTGAAATCGCTTGAAAAATGCTTTTCTGAGCTGGAAATGCCTTTAAACGACTATTCTCATCATAAGAATGCGCCTGAAGGCATTTTAGGCCAAATTGGGCACTTTTGCATGAAAAGTCAAAATCCAACCTGAAATGTTGAAATCGCTTGAAAAATGCTTTTCTGAGCTGGAAATGCCTTTAAACGACATTTCTCATCATGAGAATGCTCCTGAAGGCATTTTAGGCCGAATTGGGCACTTTTGCATGTAAAGTCACAATCCAACCTGAAATGTTGAAATCGCTTGAAAAATGCTTTTCTGAGCTGGAAATGCCTTTAAACGACATTTCTCATCAGAAGAATGCTCCTGAAGGCATTTTAGGCCGAATTGGGCACTTTTGCATGTAAAGTCACAATCCAACCTGAAATGTTGAAATCGCTTGAAAAATGCTTTTCTGAGCTGGAAATGCCTTTAAACGACATTTCTCATCATAAGAATGCTCCTGAAGGCATTTTAGGCCGAATTGGGCACTTTTACATGAAAAGTCACAATCCAACCTGAAATGTTGAAATCGCTTGAAAAATGCTTTTCTGAGCTGGAAATGCCTTTAAACGACATTTCTCATCATAAGAATGCTCCTGAAGGCATTTTAGGCCGAATTGGGCACTTTTGCATGAAAAGTCAAAATCCAACCTGAAATGTTGAAATCGCTTGAAAAATGCTTTTCTGAGCTGGAAATGCCTTTAAACGACATTTCTCATCATAAGAATGCTCCTGAAGGCATCTTAGGCCGAATTGGGCACTTTTGCATGAAAAGTCAAAATCCAACCTGAAATGTTGAAATCGCTTGAAAAATGCTTTTCTGAGCTGGAAATGCCTTTAAACGACATTTCTCATCATAAGAATGCGCCTGAAGGCATTCTAGGCCGAATTGGGCACTTTTGCATGAAAAGTCAAAATCCAACCTGAAATGTTGAAATCGCTTGAATAATGCTTTTCTGAGCTGGAAATGCCTTTAAACGACATTTCTCATCATAAGAATGCTCCTGAAGGCATCTTAGGCCGAATTGGGCACTTTTGTATGAAAAGTCAAAATCCAACCTGAAATGTTGAAATCGCTTGAAAAATGCTTTTCTGAGCTGGAAATGCCTTTAAACGACATTTCTCATCATAAGAATGCGCCTGAAGGCATTTTAGGCCAAATCGGGCACTTTTGCATGAAAAGTCAAAATCCAACCTGAAATGTTGAAATCGCTTGAAAAATGCTTTTCTGAGCTGGAAATGCCTTTAAACGACATTTCTCATCATAAGAATGCTCCTGAAGGCATTTTAGGCCGAATTGGGCACTTTTGCATGTAAAGTCACAATCCAACCTGAAATGTTGAAATCGCTTGAAAAATGCTTTTCTGAGCTGGAAATGCCTTTAAACGACATTTCTCATCATAAGAATGCTCCTGAAGGCATTTTAGGCCGAATTGGGCACTTTTGCATGTAAAGTCACAATCCAACCTGAAATGTTGAAATCGCTTGAAAAATGCTTTTCTGAGCTGGAAATGCCTTTAAACGACATTTCTCATCATAAGAATGCTCCTGACGGCATTTTAGGTCGAATTGGGCACTTTTGCATGTAAAGTCACAATCCAACCTGAAATGTTGAAATCGCTTGAAAAATGCTTTTCTGAGCTGGAAATGCCTTTAAACGACATTTCTCATCATAAGAATGCTCCTGAAGGCATTTTAGGCCGAATTGGGCACTTTTGCATGAAAAGTCAAAATCCAACCTGAAATGTTGAAATCGCTTGAAAAATGCTTTTCTAAGCTGGAAATGCCTTTAAACGACATTTCTCATCATAAGAATGCTCCTGAAGGCATTTTAGGCCGAATTGGGCACTTTTGCATGTAAAGTCACAATCCAACCTGAAATGTTGAAATCGCTTGAAAAATGCTTTTCTGAGCTGGAAATGCCTTTAAACGACATTTCTCATCATAAGAATGCTCCTGACGGCATTTTAGGTCGAATTGGGCACTTTTGCATGTAAAGTCACAATCCAACCTGAAATGTTGAAATCGCTTGAAAAATGCTTTTCTGAGCTGGAATTGCCTTTAAACGACATTTCTCATCATAAGAATGCTCCTGAAGGCATTTTAGGCCGAATTGGGCACTTTTGCATGAAAAGTCAAAATCCAACCTGAAATGTTGAAATCGCTTGAAAAATGCTTTTCTAAGCTGGAAATGCCTTTAAACGACATTTCTCATCATAAGAATGCTCCTGAAGGCATTTTAGGCCGAATTGGGCACTTTTGCATGTAAATTCACAATCCAACCTGAAATGTTGAAATCGCTTGAAAAATGCTTTTCTGAGCTGGAAATGCCTTTAAACGACATTTCTCATCATAAGAATGCGCCTGAAGGCATTTTAGGCCAAATTGGGCACTTTTGCATGAAAAGTCAAAATCCAACCTGAAATGTTGAAATCGCTTGAAAAATGCTTTTCTGAGCTGGAAATGCCTTTAAACGACATTTCTTATCATAAGAATGCTCCTGAAGGCATTTTAGGCCGAATTGGACACTTTTGCATGAAAAGTCACAATCCAACCTGAAATGTTGAAATCGCTTAAAAAATGCTTTTCTGAGCTGGAAATGCCTTTAAACGACATTTCTCATCATAAGAATGTTCCTGAAGGCATTTTAGGCCGAATTGGGCACTTTTGCATGAAAAGTCACAATCCAATCTGAAATGTTGAAATCGCTTGAAAAATGCTTTTCTGAGCTGGAAATGCCTTTAAACGACATTTCTCATCATAAGAATGCTCCTGAAAGCATTTTAGGCCGAATTGGACACTTTTGCATGAAAAGTCACAATCCAACCTGAAATGTTGAAATCGCTTGAAAAATGCTTTTCTTAGCTGGAAATGCCTTTAAACGACATATCTCATCATAAGAATGCTCCTGAAGGCATTTTAGGCCGAATTGGGCACTTTTGCATGAAAAGTTACAATCCAACCTGAAATGTTGAAATCGCTTGAAAAATGCTTTTCTGAGCTGGAAATGCCTTTAAACCACATTTCTCATCATAAGAATGCTCCTGAAGGCATTTTAGGCCGAATTGGGCACTTTTGCATGTAAAGTCAAAATCCAACCTGAAATGTTGAAATCGCTTGAAAAATGCTTTTCTGAGCTGGAAATGCCTTTAAACGACATTTCTCATCATAAGAATGCGCCTGAAGGCATTTTAGGCCAAATTGGGCACTTTTGCATGTAAAGTCAAAATTCAACCTGAAATGTTGAAATCGCTTGAAAAATGCTTTTCTGAGCTGGAAATGCCTTTAAACGACATTTCTCATCATAAGAATGCTCCTGAAGGTTTTTTAGGCTGAATTGGGCACTTTTGCATGTACAGTCACAATCCAAACTGAAATGTTGAAATCGCTTGAAAAATGCTTTTCTGAGCTGGAAATGCCTTTAAACGACATTTCTCATCATAAGAATGCGCCTGAAGGCATTTTAGGCCAAATTGGGCACTTTTGCATGAAAAGTCAAAATCCAACCTGAAATGTTGAAATCGCTTGAAAAATGCTTTTCTGAGCTGGAAATGCCTTTAAACGACATTTCTCATCATAAGAATGCTCCTGAAGGCATCTTAGGCCGAATTGGACACTTTTGCATGAAAAGTCACAATCCAACCTGAAATGTTGAAATCGCTTGAAAAATGCTTTTCTTAGCTGGAAATGCCTTTAAACGACATGTCTCATCATAAGAATGCTCCTGAAGGCATTTTAGGCCGAATTGGGCACTTTTGCATGAACAGTTACAATCCAACCTGAAATGTTGAAATCGCTTGAAAAATGCTTTTCTGAGCTGGAAATGCCTTTAAACGACTTTTCTCATCATAAAAATGCTCCTGAAGGCATTTTAGGCCGAATTGGACACTTTTGCAAGAAAAGTCACAATCCAACCTGAAATGTTGAAATCGCTTGAAAAATGCTTTTCTGAGCTGGAAATGCCTTTAAACCACATTTCTCATCATAAGAATGCTCCTGAAGGCATTTTAGGCCGAATTGGGCACTTTTGCATGTAAAGTCACAATCCAACCTGAAATGTTGAAATCGCTTGCAAAAATGCTTTTCTGAGCTGGAAATGCCTTTAAACCACATTTCTCATCATAAGAATGCTCCTGAAGGCATTTTAGGCCGAATTGGGCACTTTTGCATGTAAAGTCAAAATCCAACCTGAAATGTTGAAATCGCTTGAAAAATGCTTTTCTGAGCTGGAAATGCCTTTAAACGACATTTCTCATCATAAGAATGCGCCTGAAGGCATTTTAGGCCAAATTGGGCACTTTTGCATGTAAAGTCAAAATTCAACCTGAAATGTTGAAATCGCTTGAAAAATGCTTTTCTGAGCTGGAAATGCCTTTAAACGACATTTCTCATCATAAGAATGCTCCTGAAGGTTTTTTAGGCCGAATTGGGCACTTTTGCATGTAAAGTCACAATCCAAACTGAAATGTTGAAATCGCTTGAAAAATGCTTTTCTGAGCTGGAAATGCCTTTAAACGACATTTCTCATCATAAGAATGCTCCTGAAGGCATTTTAGGCCGAATTGGGCACTTTTACATGAAAAGTCACAATCCAACCTGAAATGTTGAAATCGCTTGAAAAATGCTTTTCTGAGCTGGAAATGCCTTTAAACGACATTTCTCATCATAAGAATGCTCCTGAAGGCATTTTAGGCCGAATTGGGCACTTTTGCATGAAAAGTCAAAATCCAACCTGAAATGTTGAAATCGCTTGAAAAATGCTTTTCTGAGCTGGAAATGCCTTTAAACGACATTTCTCATCATAAGAATGCGCCTGAAGGCATTTTAGGCCAAATTGGGCACTTTTGCATGAAAAGTCAAAATCCAACCTGAAATGTTGAAATCGCTTGAAAAATGCTTTTCTGAGCTGGAAATGCCTTTAAACGACATTTCTCATCATGAGAATGCTCCTGAAGGCATTTTAGGCCGAATTGGGCACTTTTGCATGTAAAGTCACAATCCAACCTGAAATGTTGAAATCGCTTGAAAAATGCTTTTCTGAGCTGGAAATGCCTTTAAAACGACATTTCTCATCATAAGAATGCTCCTGAAGGCATTTTAGGCCGAATTGGGCACTTTTGCATGTAAAGTCACAATCAACCTGAAATGTTGAAATCGCTTGAAAAATGCTTTTCTGAGCTGGAAATGCCTTTAAACGACATTTCTCATCATAAGAATGCTCCTGACGGCATTTTAGGTCGAATTGGGCACTTTTGCATGTAAAGTCAAAATCCAACCTGAAATGTTGAAATCGCTTGAAAAATGCTTTTCTGAGCTGGAAATGCCTTTAAACGACATTTCTCATCATAAGAATGCTCCTGAAGGCATTTTAGGCCGAATTGGGCACTTTTGCATGAAAAGTCAAAATCCAACCTGAAATGTTGAAATCGCTTGAAAAATGCTTTTCTAAGCTGGAAATGCCTTTAAACGACATTTCTCATCATAAGAATGCTCCTGAAGGCATTTTAGGCCGAATTGGGCACTTTTGCATGTAAATTCACAATCCAACCTGAAATGTTGAAATCGCTTGAAAAATGCTTTTCTGAGCTGGAAATGCCTTTAAACGACATTTCTCATCATAAGAATGCGCCTGAAGGCATTTTAGGCCAAATTGGGCACTTTTGCATGAAAAGTCAAAATCCAACCTGAAATGTTGAAATCGCTTGAAAAATGCTTTTCTGAGCTGGAAATGCCTTTAAACGACATTTCTTATCATAAGAATGCTCCTGAAGGCATTTTAGGCCGAATTGGACACTTTTGCATGAAAAGTCACAATCCAACCTGAAATGTTGAAATCGCTTAAAAAATGCTTTTCTGAGCTGGAAATGCCTTTAAACGACATTTCTCATCATAAGAATGTTCCTGAAGGCATTTTAGGCCGAATTGGGCACTTTTGCATGAAAAGTCACAATCCAACCTGAAATGTTGAAATCGCTTGAAAAATGCTTTTCTGAGCTGGAAATGCCTTTAAACGACATTTCTCATCATAAGAATGCTCCTGAAAGCATTTTAGGCCGAATTGGACAATTTTGCATGAAAAGTCACAATCCAACCTGAAATGTTGAAATCGCTTGAAAAATGCTTTTCTTAGCTGGAAATGCCTTTAAACGACATATCTCATCATAAGAATGCTCCTGAAGGCATTTTAGGCCGAATTGGGCACTTTTGCATGAAAAGTTACAATCCAACCTGAAATGTTGAAATCGCTTGAAAAATGCTTTTCTGAGCTGGAAATGCCTTTAAACCACATTTCTCATCATAAGAATGCTCCTGAAGGCATTTTAGGCCGAATTGGGCACTTTTGCATGTAAAGTCAAAATCCAACCTGAAATGTTGAAATCGCTTGAAAAATGCTTTTCTGAGCTGGAAATGCCTTTAAACGACATTTCTCATCATAAGAATGCGCCTGAAGGCATTTTAGGCCAAATTGGGCACTTTTGCATGTAAAGTCAAAATTCAACCTGAAATGTTGAAATCGCTTGAAAAATGCTTTTCTGAGCTGGAAATGCCTTTAAACGACATTTCTCATCATAAGAATGCTCCTGAAGGTTTTTTAGGCCGAATTGGGCACTTTTGCATGTAAAGTCACAATCCAAACTGAAATGTTGAAATCGCTTGAAAAATGCTTTTCTGAGCTGGAAATGCCTTTAAACGACATTTCTCATCATAAGAATGCGCCTGAAGGCATTTTAGGCCAAATTGGGCACTTTTGCATGAAAAGTCAAAATCCAACCTGAAATGTTGAAATCGCTTGAAAAATGCTTTTCTGAGCTGGAAATGCCTTTAAACGACATTTCTCATCATAAGAATGCTCCTGAAGGCATCTTAGGCCGAATTGGACACTTTTGCATGAAAAGTCACAATCCAACCTGAAATGTTGAAATCGCTTGAAAAATGCTTTTCTTAGCTGGAAATGCCTTTAAACGACATGTCTCATCATAAGAATGCTCCTGAAGGCATTTTAGGCCGAATTGGGCACTTTTGCATGAACAGTTACAATCCAACCTGAAATGTTGAAATCGCTTGAAAAATGCTTTTCTGAGCTGGAAATGCCTTTAAACGACTTTTCTCATCATAAAAATGCTCCTGAAGGCATTTTAGGCCGAATTGGACACTTTTGCAAGAAAAGTCACAATCCAACCTGAAATGTTGAAATCGCTTGAAAAATGCTTTTCTGAGCTGGAAATGCCTTTAATTCACATTTCTCATCATAAGAATGCTCCTGAAGGCATTTTAGGCCGAATTGGGCACTTTTGCATGTAAAGTCACAATCCAACCTGAAATGTTGAAATCGTTTGCAAAAATGCTTTTCTGAGCTGGAAATGCCTTTAAACCACATTTCTCATAAGAATGCTCCTGAAGGCATTTTAGGCCGAATTGGGCACTTTTGCATGTAAAGTCAAAATCCAACCTGAAATGTTGAAATCGCTTGAAAAATGCTTTTCTGAGCTGGAAATGCCTTTAAACGACATTTCTCATCATAAGAATGCGCCTGAAGGCATTTTAGGCCAAATTGGGCACTTTTGCATGTAAAGTCAAAATTCAACCTGAAATGTTGAAATCGCTTGAAAAATGCTTTTCTGAGCTGGAAATGCCTTTAAACGACATTTCTCATCATAAGAATGCTCCTGAAGGTTTTTTAGGCCGAATTGGGCACTTTTGCATGTAAAGTCACAATCCAAACTGAAATGTTGAAATCGCTTGAAAAATGCTTTTCTGAGCTGGAAATGCCTTTAAACGACATTTCTCATCATAAGAATGCGCCTGAAGGCATTTTAGGCCAAATTGGGCACTTTTGCATGAAAAGTCAAAATCCAACCTGAAATGTTGAAATCGCTTGAAAAATGCTTTTCTGAGCTGGAAATGCCTTTAAACGACATTTCTCATCATAAGAATGCTCCTGAAGGCATCTTAGGCCGAATTGGACACTTTTGCATGAAAAGTCACAATCCAACCTGAAATGTTGAAATCGCTTGAAAAATGCTTTTCTTAGCTGGAAATGCCTTTAAACGACATGTCTCATCATAAGAATGCTCCTGAAGGCATTTTAGGCCGAATTGGGCACTTTTGCATGAACAGTTACAATCCAACCTGAAATGTTGAAATCGCTTGAAAAATGCTTTTCTGAGCTGGAAATGCCTTTAAACGACTTTTCTCATCATAAAAATGCTCCTGAAGGCATTTTAGGCCGAATTGGACACTTTTGCAAGAAAAGTCACAATCCAAGCTGAAATGTTGAAATCGCTTGAAAAATGCTTTTCTGAGCTGGAAATGCCTTTAAACGACTTTTCTCATCATAAGAATGCTCCTGAAGGCATTTTAGGCCGAATTGGGCACTTTTGCATGAAAAGTCACAATCCAACCTGAAATGTTGAAATCGCTTGAAAAATGCTTTTCTTAGCTGGAAATGCCTTTAAACGACATTTCTCATCATAAGAATGCTCCTGAAGGCATTTTAGGCCGAATTGGGCACTTTTGCATAAAAAATTACAATCCAACCTGAAATGTTGAAATCGCTTGAAAAATGCTTTTCTGAGCTGGAAATGCCTTTAAACGACATTTCTCATCATAAGAATGCGCCTGAAGGCATTTTAGGCCAAATTGGGCACTTTTGCATGAAAAGTCAAAATCCAACCTGAAATGTTGAAATCGCTTGAAAAATGCTTTTCTGAGCTGGAAATGCCTTTAAACGACTTTTCTTATCATAAGAATGCTCCTGAAGGCATTTTAGGCCGAATTGGACACTTTTGCATGAAAAGTCACAATCCAACCTAAAATGTTGAAATCGCTTAAAAAATGCTTTTCTGAGCTGGAAATGCCTTTAAACGACATTTCTCATCATAAGAATGCTCCTGAAGGCATTTTAGGCCGAATTGGGCACTTTTGCATGAAAAGTCACAATCCAACCTGAAATGTTGAAATCGCTTGAAAAATGCTTTTCGCTTGGAAATGCCTTTAAACGACATTTCTCATCATAAGAATGCTCCTGAAGGCATTTTAGGCCGAATTGGGCACTTTTGCATGAAAAGTCAAAATCCAACCTGAAATGTTGAAATCGCTTGAAAAATGCTTTTCTGAGCTGGAAATGCCTTTAAACGACATTTCTCATCATAAGAATGCTCCTGAAGGCATCTTAGGCCGAATTGGGCACTTTTGCATGAAAAGTCAAAATCCAACCTGAAATGTTGAAATCGCTTGAAAAATGCTTTTCTGAGCTGGAAATGCCTTTAAACGACTATTCTCATCATAAGAATGCGCCTGAAGGCATTTTAGGCCAAATTGGGCACTTTTGCATGAAAAGTCAAAATCCAACCTGAAATGTTGAAATCGCTTGAAAAATGCTTTTCTGAGCTGGAAATGCCTTTAAACGACATTTCTCATCATGAGAATGCTCCTGAAGGCATTTTAGGCCGAATTGGGCACTTTTGCATGTAAAGTCACAATCCAACCTGAAATGTTGAAATCGCTTGAAAAATGCTTTTCTGAGCTGGAAATGCCTTTAAACGACATTTCTCATCATAAGAATGCTCCTGAAGGCATTTTAGGCCGAATTGGGCACTTTTGCATGTAAAGTCACAATCCAACCTGAAATGTTGAAATCGCTTGAAAAATGCTTTTCTGAGCTGGAAATGCCTTTAAACGACATTTCTCATCATAAGAATGCTCCTGAAGGCATTTTAGGCCGAATTGGGCACTTTTACATGAAAAGTCACAATCCAACCTGAAATGTTGAAATCGCTTGAAAAATGCTTTTCTGAGCTGGAAATGCCTTTAAACGACATTTCTCATCATAAGAATGCTCCTGAAGGCATTTTAGGCCGAATTGGGCACTTTTGCATGAAAAGTCAAAATCCAACCTGAAATGTTGAAATCGCTTGAAAAATGCTTTTCTGAGCTGGAAATGCCTTTAAACGACATTTCTCATCATAAGAATGCTCCTGAAGGCATCTTAGGCCGAATTGGGCACTTTTGCATGAAAAGTCAAAATCCAACCTGAAATGTTGAAATCGCTTGAAAAATGCTTTTCTGAGCTGGAAATGCCTTTAAACGACATTTCTCATCATAAGAATGCGCCTGAAGGCATTTTAGGCCGAATTGGGCACTTTTGCATGAAAAGTCAAAATCCAACCTGAAATGTTGAAATCGGTCCGTGTACCTTCGGATAATTCGTTTATTCGTTTCTGTCTTCAAAACGGAAAAACAAATAAACAGTTAATTTATTACATATTCCACTATACTCGTGAACATAAAACACCAGTTTTGGGTTTGTTTTTGTCAGAATGTGATCTAATGCATTAAATAAATGTACAATAAAACCAAAACGAAAAATCAAGCATTTTATGATCAAAGTTCGTTTTTGCCACCGGTAGTTCACTTGTTCTGATGTATTATAAATATTAAATAGCATCTTAAGGGGAACACGTGGTCGCATCGCAGTACATCACTTTAGAAAGCGACGGACACATAAAGCTACCTGCTGTGCTGGAGCGTGAGGGTGTAGCAGCCAGTAGCATACACGCGTAAACAACATTATTATACTATAATAATAATATACTATATAATGGGCATATAATAATAAATAATACACAAGGTTGAAGACAAATTTATAGGCGTTAACTTGTAGAACAGCCCCTATAGGCTTCTTCACACTTAAATCAATTTAATACGTTAGCAGACATATGCCAATGAAATCATTTTAAAAAGGTTGTGCATATGACAGAGCAATCATGCTCTCCTGTAAGTCTTTTTCGCTTATACAGTCCCACTTTTAAACTTTTTTCTGCTATTATTATTTATTCGGATATGGCATGCACGGTCATAAAAAATGTGTAGGCTATTGCCTAAAAAATAAATGCTGCCCAAACCTCTTCCACTACATGAGAAAAGATGTGGCTGCTTTGCGATTTCACGGTTTGCAGCATACCGTGTAAAATGACAATAAGGATTCTTGTGGTGTGGGATTAAATTTAAGAGTATAAATACGGTAGGGGTCGGAACTCTGGTCTTCCCTGACGGGAACGAGCGGTCTGGCCTGTGTTTCCCGATAAAATTGAACTTAGCACTTAAGAGCGCTTTCTACAAGCTTTAATGAACGTTAGTTATTCTTTCACGCGCATTCCCCAAAAATGCACTTAAACAAGATCGCACAGTGGCTATCCATTTGTCAAGAACTGAAATGTCGCCTGTAGATGACTCTTAATTGTAGCACAAACTTGTTAAAAGTTTAGCCTAATGATCTTCACCCAATGTGCATGTAATATATCATTGATATATTAATATCTTATGCCTTTCTATGTAATGTTTATTTTACATTTATTTTTTTTTACCAGCACGGATGTACACTGTTCTATGCATACTGTACACATTATATTAAGCACAACCTTTGGTCATTATTAACTTTACAATCAAAGAATGAAT